>NC_133224.1:4054328-4354328 GCF_040436345.1 Pagrus major
AATTTTTCGCCTCTTTCCATCTCATCCGTCCCTCTTCTTCTCTGTACCCTCGCCCCCTCCTCCACCCGAGGCCTCCGTCTGCCCTGAATAAGTAACTCTGTAACCTCCTAACCCCTCCGCAGCACTGCACGGATGTCACGGCACATCACGTCACAAACACACACACAAACACACACCGTGCGACCGGCGCTGTGACTCTAAGAACCTTGATCATGTAAAAACTGAGCCAACGACGCCTCGCACTCTTTCATTCCTCCCCCCTCCTTTATCTGCGAGTGCTCTGTCAAAAAACAAGCCAAACTGGGGGAGGGAGGGGGAGGGATGGAGGGATGGATGAGGAGGGAGGACGAGGAAAAAGGCGGTGAGGAATCGGATGCGAAGGAGGGAGGAGGGATGGAGGGATGGAGCGATGGCGAGGGGAAAAGACGGTGGCAAGAGTGGGAAGAGGAGAGGTGAAGGAAAGAAAAGAAAAAGAGCGATAAGAGAAGAAAAAGTGAAGATTTTCAGAAGTTATAAGAGATGCTCTCCTCTCACTGTGTGACCGGTTGATCCATAGCGCCCCCTGCGCTTTCAAATGCAAACTGCACACATGGCAAGCTTATTTTAAAAGCAGCTCTTGGTGTGATGCATTTCCCAAATCCACATTGTTTAATTTGTGCCATAATTTTACATACAAATAAATATACTTAAATACAGTGTTGAAAAAAGTCATGAAAGTGAGTGAAAGCAAAGACATCCTGTTAAAATATTACTTTAGTAAAAGTGAAAGTCACCCACACAAATAGTACTTGAGTAAAAGTATCTCATAATAAATGTACTTAAGTACCAAAAGTAAAATATTACATATATTTACATTCATCAAATTCATCCGAGGCGTTCGGTTCAACCATATATTCAGCATTTTTCTGACTATAAATACTAAGTAGAGTACAAGTACAGGACAACACTTGAGTAAATGTAATTGGTTACATTGCATCAATGCTTAAATACACTTTCTGACTTTAAGTCTAAATTTTTGGATGTGACCGTAACTGTGAGTGTCTGTATGCGTGGAAAGGACTGAGATTTGGACAAAATATGAAAGGAAAGGAAAGAAAAAGTAGAAGAAAAGTAGAAAGTAAAGAAAAAGAGATTCAAAGAGCAGAAAAGGGAATAAAAGGGAGAACTGAGGGAGGAGTGAACGACAGAAATAAAGAAAAGGGTGAAGTTACAGTAAATGAAACACTGATGGGGTTGAGGAGGAGGACAAACGGAGGGGAGGACGCTGATGTAAAAAAACTACAAGTCGACACTCACTCTCGCACTCCTTGACGTCGGCGTGGATCTGGTGCAGAGCTCCCATGGAGATCTGTCTGACCTCCGGGTCGAGCAGCAGCTGCATCAGGGAGGTGGAGATGTGTTTACAGGCCGACATGCAGGCCGTCTGGGCCACTTTACCCTGAGAGAGAGGAACAGAGAGGAAGAGATGAGTGAGATCCTTTATATATTTCGTCTCTTCCTGGGAGACAAACACACACTTTTCACTTCCTGGTTCTTCTTCTTCTTTTTGTTCAAACTAGAAATGTAAAGAGCATCACTTCCTGTACAGGTTGAGTGTTTATAAGAAGAAAACCTTTCATGAATCAATGCTGTTACCTCGGTCAGAGCAACAGAGAGCAAGTTAAGTTATTTTAAAGGGACAATACACCCAAATGTTGTTGACTTTTGGACTCTTAACTCTCGTACAACATAACTAGACATTAGCACTGCACCGCATGTGGAGCTGAGCTAATCGGCTATCCCCAGGCTCCTGCTAACCAGCAACTTGCTGCTGGTTCTCTCCACCTGACGAATGCTGGTTCAGTCGGTTGGCACAAAACCAAACTGGTTGAAGCTCGCACACTGGACCGGATCGGCAAAACCTTAAACCCAACTGAACCCCTCCAACAACTCATACGAGCACGGACGAAAGAAAGGTGCACCGTCTGACGCATGCAACGCTGAAACTCAAACATTAATTGATGCACACACACACAGGGGTAATCAGAGTTCATGTGCGCTTAATCGCCATAATTTTTTATTGTATGAAAAAACACACACACACACACACACACACACAGAGAGTCAGCGTTAATATAGTGTGCTGCGTTCAGGTGCAGTCAGAATGATGAAGTAGCATAATAAGAATAAAAGCAGCGGATGAGGAAGTACATGACAACGCATTAATACAGAAACCAAAACATGTGTTTGCGCGACTGTGTGTGTGTACGAGCAGACGTGTGTGCGTGTGCAATCTGAGCGACTGGCCGCGGCCTCCATCTTGACCTCGGCGTCTGCATTCCAAGCGAATGAAGCAAAAGAGATGAAAAGGGGACGACGGGCTGAAAAAATGAGGTAAAGCTTGAAAGAAGTTCAGCTCAGAAGTGCTGCGGGGGGAAGAAACTGAAAGCACAGGGTGAAATTAAACAAATCCACCGCGAGAAAACTGTTTTGTTTTGCTCCTAATGATGAAATAACTCAATTTCACTCCCATTATTATTTCATTTCCTCGTCCTGAATTCCATTAACACAGATTTCACAACATGTTGAGATCACAAGAAAACACAACTTTCTTTCTTTCTGTCCCTCGCTACTAAAAATAAGTAAAAAGCAAAAAGGAAGCGCATGTTTTACTGCAGCGCCTGATTACACTAATTAATCCTGACGTGACTTTGATGCGTCTGGCTCACACAAACACACACACACACACACACACACACACACACGCACACGCACACGCACACGCACACACACACACACACACCTTCAAACAGCAGAGCTTTCTATTCCAGCCCTGCATATTTAAATACCTTCATTTATCACACAATGAGAGCGGACACGCCTGTTTACACCCGCCGTGTGCAAATATACACACAATCAGACAAACACGTGTATAATTGTGCGCTAAGTGTTGGTGTGAATCTGTTATAATCATATAATTGCACTGTGTGTTTACACAGCTCTAATCGCACATATGCGACTGTGTTTCTCTGTGTTACTCAGGTTGTGTACGTCGCCTTCCTCCGCACTGAATAAATGATCAACACGAGTTTCCCACGAATCTGTGCTCTGTGAGTTTGACTTGATTTAAAGCGGTTCATTGTGTTTGGGCATGAATGGCACTTTGAATTTGATTTAAACTTTAAAACTTGCTGTTTTAGGGAGGATTTCTTTATCCGTTGACCCAATCTATGCTTATTCCCGTAAGAGTTCATTTTGAGTGACTAGCTTCTAGCTTGTCGCTAAATTAACACCAGTGTGGAATAGCCAGCACAGTAAAGACAAAGGAGAAGTATTGTGACTGCAGTAGCATGTTCCCAGCCTGCTAACATAGTGACCCCTAGCTCAACTTCTACAGTAGTTAATCACGTCCAAACTTTGTTTTCATAATGACAAACAAGAAGCACGTAGATAACCCTAATCTTAACTTTAACAGAGGTTTACAGTCTGGTTTCCAGTGCAGCTGGAAAAACACCACTTCAAACAAAGATATGATGAATTAAACAAGATGTACAACGTGATTCATTTTGTAAAGATTCTGGAAAATGTTCAAATTCTGTTTCATTTTTCCTGGAAAACCAAATCCAGACAACGTACTAATAAAAATTAACTTAATCTGTCCAAATTTTGAAAACACATAACTAGGCACATTAGTTTAATCGATTGGCTTTCATCAAGAAACAATTTCATTAAGTAATTTCGCTATTTAAGTGACATACTTTAATACAATTTCCTGTGTTTGTTCCCCAGGCGGCAGTTCGACCCGCCGCGCCGCTGTAATAAACTGGTTTCCCCCTCGGAGATCCATAAAATTCATCTAATCTTATATAACAAACACGACAGCAGCAGAAAGATCCCATTGTAGCTGTGAGTGAAACGTCAGGAAAGAGTCTGGAGCAGCAGTTCATTCAAGAGGCAGCAGCGCTCACCTCAAAGGGAAATCAAATTACACACACGGAGCACACGTGCGAGCACATATGTTCCAGAAACACACACCTACGGCCGGCCGGATATCCTCCAGTACGATGCCGGCCTCACACACACACACACACACACATAGCATACAACCCCAGGGGTCAGTTATCATAGGCTGAGATTGAGCGTGAAATAGGCTAATTGTATTTACATGTCGTGAACCCGGGCTGACTGACACACACACAAACACACAGGTAGGTCCGTCTGACAGGAGTGGTGTCGTTTCAGAGTTCAATACAGACAACTGGGAACCATTAGCCTGAGGCACACTGGAGGGAGGGAGGGAGGAAGAGGAGGCAAGATAGAGAGAAGAAAGGAGAGGAAAGAAAGAAAGGAGAGGGAAGGCAAGGTTGAGGAGAGGTGAGGAAAGGAAAGTAAGGTGAAAAAGAAAGAAAGGAAAGGAAAGGAAAGGAAAGGAAAGGAAAGGAAAGGAAAGGAAAGGAAAGGAAAGGAAAGGAGGGTCAAAAAGAGAAAGAAAGGAAAGGAAAGGAATTAAAGAAAAGCAGAATAAATATAAAGAAAGGAAAATGATCGGAAAGAAAAATGACAAGGAAAGGATTTGACCAGAAAGGAAGTATGGGAGAATGAAAGGAGAAGGAAAACAAAGGAAAGGACAGAAAGAAGGGGAGTAAAGAAAGGAGAAGAAAAGGTTAGGAACAAAAATTAATTGGAAGTAAAGATGAGAAAAGAAAACAGAGGGAGGTTGGGTCAAGAAAAGGAAAAGAAAGTATAGGAAAGTGAAGAAAGGGCCAACTAGGAAAGGAAAGAAGAAAATGACAAGTGAGCAGTTGAAAGGAAAGGAAATAAAAGTAAAGGTGAGAAAAGAAAAGAAAAGAAAAGAAACTATAGAAAGGAAATAAAACCAAGCACAAGGACGATAAAGGTTAGGAAAGGACGGAGACGGATTCAAAAACAGAAGAGGTAAACATAGACGGCAGCAGAGAGCGATGGAAGGACAGGAAGAAGAGACGAGGACGATGGAGGGATGGAGCAGTGAAGTGACAGCAGATGGGAAACAAGAGGGAACAAGGGTGAAAGGAAGTGAAGGAGAGACAAAGAAAGGACACAGAATCAAGTGAAGCTTCTCCTCCATCCTCACTCCCTCTATTCCTACAACCCTCCTAACCTCCACCTCACATCCCTCCATCCCTCCTTCCAGCTAACGAGAGACGTTCATCAAAGAGCTCATTAAAAGCTACTCAGCTGCTAACGGCTGAACAAATAGACAGGAGACGAAAAGAAAGCAGGCGAGGTGGAGGGGAGAGGACGAGGACGAGGCTGGCTGGTGGAGTCGGGCGGGGATGAAGGTGAACAATCAAGAAACAGGAGTTTAAACGAGGGAAGAGGAAGGAAAAGGAGGAGTGATGACAGGAATGCAGACGGATGAGACTGACAATGAAATATGCCAATACATTTCTCTGTCTCAATGTTGAGGAGCTGAAACTGACAGTTTAGACATTAAAAGCCACATTAATCAGTATTTTTGATATTTCTATCGAATTCAATGATGACATACGATGTTAAAAGCAGTCTCTGATAGCTCCTCACAGCCTTTAAACCTTTTTTAACCCTCTTTGTTTCGTTCTTTTAGTACTTTTAGAGTATTGTTGAGGCAAAGGACGTGATGAGCTGATGAAGAAGTTGGAATGTTCTTCTTCTCAACAGCTGGTGGAGACCAAACCAGAGCTAAAAATACAAAAACAAAGAATAATGAACATATTTGGTTGAACTTAATAAATTATACCTTACAGCGTTTTTTTCCAATTTTACTTTGTTTAGTTTTCGGGTCAATCTGGCGCAGTAGAAACAGGAAGTAGACAACTGGATAATAGTAAAAGTTTGTATGGCAGAAGTCTTGCAACACAGAGCAACGTAAATGTTTATTACCTCACAATTAACAGCCTATAAACACTGAATAATCTGAAACTGCAAAGTAGAAAGTAACTAAATGTATCAAATAAATGTAGTGGAGAGGAAGTATAAGTAGCAGAAAATGGAAATACTCAAGTGAAGTACCTTAAAATTGTAACTAAGAACAGTACTTGAGTAAATTGTACTTATTCCATCGCTGGTTGTTCGAAATTTTGATCGGTCTCAATATCAGTTTTCAGTCGTCTTGATTTCTAATAATCGGTATCTGAAAAAGCCACATCAGTCGAGTTTTTTTGTTGAAAACAGCACTGTGTTGAGGCTGAAAACACTGTGACGAGAGCAGTGAGAGTAAACCACAAGTTACAGGTCTGGAAAAACAAAAAGCTAAAAGACACTAAAATGCTCTGTAGAGGAGAGAGGTACTGCAGAGGCAGGTGATGAATATCTGTGGGTTTGACCCTTTTTAACAACGTCTCCTGATCTATTGTTAGTATGTACACACAAACACGGGTATTTCTTAAAACAAAGCTGTTGTGTTGTGCTGATGTGTTTTGGCCTTCTGTACACACGTAAACAGCGTTTTCAGTGTTTATGTATTGACAGTAAAACCTGGGTTTTTCTGGCTCATCTCCTTTGTTTGACAGGCTTCTGATTGGCCAACGTGGCTTAACGGTAGAGGTTATATCACCACCTGTTGCTTTGGCGTGCCTGCGTTTTCATGTGGACAGAGTTTTGTTTTTAATACCCATGCATGTGTGGACTAGGCCTAAAAGTATTGATTAGTGCAGCCTGAAGAATTGAAACCAAGAGTTAAACAAGTCTAATGCAGCTTCCACCTGATCCTGACAAATCTTTGTTTTAATGCGGCTAACTTAATGCAACAAGACAAAAATCTGAGTGTTCGTGGTCTCATTTAAACACACTGTAATCTTAGGGTAAATTCATCCATCTGTGCACGGTTAAATACAAAACTCCAGCAGTCCTGATCAGTTAGCCGCACTCACAATCATTATTGACAACGACAAGTTATGTACAAATACTGAAAACGGGTCGAATAAACACAATGAGGGTTCAGTTCAACATATTTTGTTGGGGATGTTTCCACATCTGAAGCTTTTTAAGATCTTGTCTGAATCAAGAAATTCAAATAAAAGTCCCGTTGACTCATTTGTTAGAACAACCAGAACCTCATATGTGATTGCGTTCAGTGTAATAACAGATCGATTGTGCATCTCCACCAAAACAACGCCTCCCATTTTGGACGCAGTTTGTTTTTGAAGCACTCCCAGCTGAATTCACCTTCGGTCCAATAATGCTAGAAGCAGGCCGAGTTAGAAACACAGCAGCACGATAAGTCACTGCTTCACAACGCCATAACGCACTGATTCACAACTCCTGGAAAGGATTGGACACGGTGTATAATATGCTCCGTGTCCATCCAGAAAGCTGTCAGTCACAGGAGCAGCAAGTTAGGGCAGCCAAAAGTCAAGAGGTGGGATCACAGCGAAAAAATACGATGCTGACGTGCGACACCCCGGCTCAGCGCTGCTTCCACTACATCTGTGACAGGAAAGAATGGTGATGAGTCTGAAGGTTACGGGTCTCTTTTCTGATTCACGACTTGAAAATGAGATTCCACTCGTGTGTTTGACCGTCATGGGAGCGGATCAGGGTCGAGTCTTGTGGAACAATTTACAGATTGCTGCGTTATGGCAGGTATTTGTTCACGTCACTCAAGAAACACCACAAAAATGAAGTCTGGACTTTGGTTTCGGTGCATTTTTGGGAGTGTTTTCTCTACAAATGTAACCTTGACACACACACACACACACAAAAAAAAAAGGACCAGAGCAAGCAAGTTCACTTCAGGGAATTAAAACCACATTTAATCTGACAGACACCAGGGCTGGAAATGTGTTTTTGTGCAGTGCAACAAGTGGATTAATACAGTTTAACTCGGACTTAATTTCGATTTCCCTCCCTGGTTGGGACACATGAACACAGAATCAGGCAAACGTGCATCACTCCCCGTTTTCCATCTCACATGCTTGGTTTGGTGAACTCTCAGGTGGGGATTCAGGGTCAAAGTTGAAGGGGTTAACAAGGTCAGTCAGGGGGTTTGGTACACATCACTCCGTTACGTAACAACCCAGATACTCACCGGTAAGGTCGCGTGTTCTACGGGCGTTCCCTACGGTGAGAAACATAAACCGGGAACATTTAGCGGATGGCAGAAGAGTAAAACTCTTGTGTTATTAATGGGAGGCATGAGAAAGTTGAAGGGGAACTGAAGGACTTTAACGGCTGCATGGAAATAAAATTACTGCAAGGTCACTGGCAGCTTTTTCTACCTCTGTGTGCAAAGTATTTATTGCACAAAGGCCCTTGAGATGATGCTAATCTGGTTTTATCTGGCAATTTGTTGCGACGTGCCGAAGCACCGTGGAGAACTCGGTAAGCACACAGAGGAGCGGCGGCCGCCAAGCCTTCTCCGTGCACGGCAGACGTCTGATCAAGGAGCTTATAAGGCAGAAAATTGGAGCACGATGGTCAGAGGAGAGTCCAGAATTTCCTTTTTTGATTTTCACATGATTGTTTTCACTCCGGAGGCCCTCTTCATGCCTTCATCGTTCCATCTTTAAATTCGAGCTCAATTCGATTATGAGTATTTAGCTAACACTAAACTCTGAGTGGTCGTATTAGCTCTTGGATAAGGGCAACATTTTCCTCTCCGGTGAGAACTGAGGCGATCGGATATGTGCGTCTCTGAAGGTGTTGAAGAAATGTGAGCCTGCTCAGCTTTTTCTCAGCGCACGGCTGCTTCCAGCTTGTTACATGCAGAGCTGTTAAACAACCGCATAAGCAGAAAACACACAGACTGTAACAGGAATGTTGCTGCGTCACGGTGAGACTGACGGGTCAGTGATCTGTGCATGTTGGGTTTCAGTGTGTTTACTGGTAGTTGCATAACATCTCAGGTTTTATTTTTTTCCCAGTCATAAAAATCACTTATTCCTGTATTCTTGGTCTCTCTCCAATATCTGTCTTCCACCTCAAACCTCCTCTGACCTCAACCCCCTGTTGAGTGAGCTGGAGCCTGCACACATTTTCTTGAGTTCAACTGAAACATACTGGATTCTCCTCTTTTAACTTGTCGAGGTTTGATTTTACGAACTAGACGTAGATTTTGTCAATTTTTGACGCTGTAGTTGCAGCGGTACTAAAACCACAATGCTTAATATCGTCTTATCAGTGATGTGATGATCGTTTTGACCCTCGAGGACTGTTTTCATTTATGCAAACACCTGCAAATGTAGGTCAAGTTAGCACCGACAACCCCCAGCTCTACTTCTAAGTTCTGATATCAGTCAGAGTGAACTAAGGTCAACCGGTGTGGTCCGAACATGAATCCGATAGTGGCCGATTGGCTTGAGCGTTAACCCGTTCAGGATCCTACACGACAAGCAGAGGAGTCACCTTTCTTTAGAGAATGTAGTTGTTTCCTAAATTATAATATCAGGCTTCTCAACTGGAATAAATGACTTTGAGGGAAAATAATAGCTCAAAAATAAGAATCACTCCCAGTGACAATTGTTATTATATCGGCCTTTAAAAAGCCTCTATGGGTCGACGCTAGGGTCGGAGCGATGGACGCTCTGATGGCTGACGGTCTTCAACGAGCCCTGTACCATCATAAAACTGTGATTTTTTTATTATGATTATTATTCTTTTGGCCTTTGCATGGCTTTATTCTAACAGTACAGTTGAAGAGTGACAGGGAAGGGGATGAGAGAGAGGGTGAATGACGTGCGGCAAAACGCCACAGGTCAGATTCGAACTCTGGGCTTCAATATCATGATTTAAAAGGCTCCCCAGTTTGGTGAACTCAAGACACCTACATCAGTGGCAGCAGTGTTTCTTTTCTGCTGACCTCTGTTGGTGTGTTTCTTTCATTTGTGCAGTTGTGGTGTGTGTTTTCTTATCTTAGCTTCCTCTGTATATCTCTCTAGCTCACCTTGTTTCAAGCTTCTAAGGCTTAACGCAGCTAAGGTACAGATAAGTGGTCCAGAGACAAAGACAAAGATGTACGTCTCTGCCTTCAGAGCAACAGCAGGCAACGGCAACAATCTGTGTTGGCGTTCGCCGTTTGGTACTTTAAGGTGCTTTGTAAATCAGGTCTATTTATCCTCTGGTCTATTCAGTTTTGGTCTCTCTTTCTGTTGTTGAAAATTAATTATTGGATGTGGATTTTGAGCAGGTTATCCTCGGGTCAGTCTTGAATCAGGTCCAAGATTTTAAGAAGCAGAAGCGGCAGTACTGATACCAGCAGCAACAATAGTTTAAGTAGTCTTTTATTCTTGCATCCATCAACTCTCTTCAACAGTATCTTATTCATTTCTGTGTAACTCGACTCTTTTATACGATCACCTCTTGTTTCAGAGGGTCATACCACCCAGCTTTTCAGATCCATAGCATCTGATCTACTTAGGAGGCCCCCGCACTGTGTGGATGCGTGTGTGTGTGTGTGTGTCTTAAAGTGTGTGTGACGGGGTCATGTCCGGGGCTCGTGGGGGTGAAGGAAAAGCTTCTTAGAAGTGCTGGAAAACACTTAGCTCGACCACCTTGTGTGTGTGGCCTTGTGGCCCGGTGACCCGCTTTGACCAAATCTGCGTGTGCAGATCATCTTAAAAACTAACCCGTGTGTGGGAACACGGATTATGTGTCTTTGTGTACATTAAAACTTAAAGACAGAAATGAATAGTTGCCAAAAGGTCTAAATAGAGACTTTAAAACGCTGTTATTTCTGGGCTGCAGTAAACCGAGTTAACAACACGAGTCCAAATAATTTAGATTTCTAGATTTATTATCGATCTGGGAGTTCCCGGTTTGTTTCGAGGAAACGTTAACCTCACCATTAAAAATGATGCGGTTAGAAAAACACTTTTGGAAGCTCAGGCCTCCGTCCAGTTTGCTGCTTGATACTTTTGTAGAAAACTACAATTTCAGTCCTTTAGTCCAGCGTCAATATCAGGGTCGCCACAATATCAACACTGACCAGCATATATTGATTGCGCGCACAGGGCACAGCATTATCAACACATAGAAGTTAAGAAAGGAGATCTACACTGACTGAGGAACACTAAATATTCACCCGTACCTTTATTTATTTAAAGGAGCACTCTGTAGTTTTGGGGAAGAGATTTTAAGATCTTCATTGGCTGATTTTTTTCTGCCAAAACAAACTAAATAAACAAACTCTCTCTTTGTTTTCACGACTGAATAAACTGAACAAAAAACTTACCTTAAAGGACAACACACTTTCACACTGTTTTACTTTGTTTATATGTGGCGGACCCTGCCACCTGTCTACCTCTATTCACTATGGAAAAAAATAAAGATATATGCAAATTACCCGACCTATTATCATTACTAAGAAAAGTCATAATTACTAATTGTCTACACTCTCCACTGTTCATGGCTGTATCATCCTGACAGAGTGTATAATGTCATTACAGCCGGGCTGTGGAGTCAATAGCCTGAGCCGCTGTGTAATCTGGTGCTGCTGACCCGACCCGCTCACCCTTTAATGAGCTTAACGAGCCCCATGTTAACGATCTAACCCGTAACAAGCCGATACTCTAACGAACTAAAGCAGATTGTCCTGCCCTGTGATGTCTCACGCTTACATCCAGACAGACTGGTGCGGCAGCTTATATAACACACACACACACACACACACACACACACACACACACACACACGCATATATATATAAAGGTATGTATATGGTGAACACACGCATAGTTTACACAAACAAAACGGACAAACACACACTGGATTTTTGACAATTAGCAGCATCTGAAAGCTAACAGATATTGTTGATTTATGTTGTCTGGCTACAAATTGCAAATGGCGTTTTATTAAACCTTTTCTTATTTTATTGTTGGGTATTTCTTATCGGTTTTTACTTTAATTATTCCTTGTAAAACATTTTTTAATTCTGTTTTGAAAAGTGCTGTTAAAAATAGAGTTTTATTAGTGTGTGTGTGTGTGTGTGTGTGTGTGCGTACTAACAGGCAGGTTGGTGAACACGCTGAAGGTGCTCTTCAGAAAGGCGATCAGGTCGATCAGGTAGTCGCTGGTGTCCAGAGTCCCGCCTCCCTGCACCGCGGCCATCCAATCGTAATCAGCCAGCTGCAGGAACTGGTCGATCTTGGCGTTCAGGCTGGTGTAGATCTCCGCCTCGGCCGCGTGACGAGCGTCCTGCAAGATGCACGTTTAATGAATAATGTATCCCTGTCGTATTCATTACTTTTACTGCTGTTTATGTAACGAGAACAAAAATAGAAGATAGAAGAATAGAAGGAGTTTCTTGAGCGTACCTTAAAGGTGGAGGTCCCGTACAGCTTGGTAGCGTTTACTGTGTCAGGCGGGACGTTTGTGATGTTTGATATGAACTCCTCCAGGAAGTGGCAGCTCTGCTCCAGGTGTGTGGTGTTTATGATCACCTGCACCAGCTGGACACAAACAGAGGACACAAAAAATTAAACAGAGCTCAAACATAACACTGAATATTAAGTATCATGTCTCCTATAAATGTGATTTCTCACATTTCTCTGTTGCTTCTGGGACCCTAACCCTAATTATAGATTTTATTTATTTATTTGTTGGAAAATATATAATAAAAGCACATAAAAGTTCATTTTCTACTATAATCAATCTACCGACACTTTTATGAGCCTCCGTCGGACATTTGTTTTTAATATTCTGCTCTTCATCTTTTCAGCTTCTGACTATTAATTAAGCTTCTTTAATAAAAGAATGCAGACATGCGGAATTTTCCACAACACCCTCTCGTATCGTTACACCCTGTTCCCGTGAAAATTAATGATGTTTGGTCTCCAGGCCGATCATGGAGCATGGAAACAAACAGCACGTGGAAGTGGAAAATAAAAATCACCACTTGGTATCACAGTTAACCGTTCTGCACAGTTATTATGACAACAACAACAACAGCAGCAGCAGCAGGTTGAAAAAAAGAGGAAATGTCTGTTTTTTTGAGAGTTAATGAGCTGGAAAGGTGGAAAATGACCAATCTGAGAGAGTTGTGCAAACGGCGTTAGCTGGTTTCCTCTGAGAGAGATTATCACAAGCGTCATATTTTTACACATTGCTACACACACACACACACACACCCACACACACAGTACCTCTGCCAGCCCGACATTCTTCTTCTTAATGGCGTATTGCAGACAGTGGCTGAGGGTTCTGGTCAACAGCAGGTTTGTCGACTTGCGGATCATATCGTCTACCTCCGTGGAGCTGTGGACGGACACACACACACACACACACACACACATAAACAAAGAGAAAGACAGAGAATCAGTGACTGTGCAGAAGCGATTTATTCCACTCCTCGCCATGATCTGCTGCGTCTGAACGCCAGTACAAACAGTTTAAGTGAAATTTCTCAGCCTGCCAATCTCTCCATTTGGAAAAAATCTCTAAATGCCAGCCAGTTCAAATGAGTACATTACCATGTTATGAGCTGTCAGGATCATTAGAAGTCTAACGTTGCCTCAAATCTCCTGATAAGACCCGCAGCTTGAAAATAAATAACCTTAAGACTCAAAAGAAGTAAAAAAACTGTCCTCAAATTAATAAAATATCTAAATCAAAGACTTTTAAGACCTATTCGTCACCTGTCATGATGTAAGCCATGCAGTTTTTGATATATTCACCCACCCTCGTCCTCGGCAGACTTTAAATAGTCATAAAATTACCACCTCTGCTCGGCCAACGAGGCATAAAGAAAGCCAGCAGGCTGTTAAGTCTGAATTGAGCTCAAATTTCCTGTCAAAACAAATGTTTGATGGAGCTAATCAGAGCCACTTACAAAATCTCTGACATACTATCGGTTTTGTTATGTTTGAAATGTGGGTGATGTTTGGTGAAGAAACCCAGACAAATTTTCAACAGAGTTTCTAAAGAGGTTTTTTTTTTTTTTTTCCCCCTAGAAGCTGCACAAAAAGATGAACTGAGGCCCGGTCGAGTCCAGGCGCTGTTGACTCTGACAACACACAGACGGGAGACACATACAGAATAAAAAACAAGGTCAGGAGTACAATTTGACATGTTTAACATCAAAAAAAGTTTCACATAAATTTAGTGTAAATGATTATAAAAAAAAATACGCTGTTAATATCAGCAGGTAGGACACACTTTACAGTAGATGCAGAAGCAGACAGGTCGGCGAAGCAATGCTGCGACAAGGAAAGCCAAGTTTCTCCTCACACAAAAACTCTCAAAATCGCATGATTTGTAAAGGGAGTCTGGTGATATTGACGGCAGTAGTTCAATGGTTGGATCGGTTTCTTCCTTTTCTCTTCCTCCTCTGCCAAGACCACCTCTGAATGTGTACCGAGTAATCGGATCCCTAATGCGTCTTCAATGGTCTCTCGGACGTGTTCACACCTGTACTTAAAGCTGTCCACTTGTGATCAGATCGCTCAGGTCGGACGGTAACACCGGGTCTGAACAAAGACCCGTTTAAAAGGGTTCAAAGAGGTCGAACACACATCGATAATCAGCTGAATCGGTTTCTCTCAGCTGCGGGATGACGAAGAAGAATCTGTGTTCAAATGTGTTTTAGTGCATTAAGTGTGTTCGATTCCAGCTCCCTGTGGGTAACAAACACATTCCAACCAAATCAGTAAATTATCTGCGCCTGGAATTCAACCTACACACACATACACACACACACAGACACACAAACAGACACACACAGACACACACACCGTGTCGCCTGAGGGAGAACGAGAGCTGGAATTCCAAACTCACTCTGTTTCCAAAGAAGCGGAGGAATCCTAAAAACGTTCCGACAATTTGGAGCAGGGGGGGAAAAATTCCTGGAGCGGCAGAAGTGCCGAGTGGGCAAAAACGGTGTGTGTGTGTGTGTGTGTGTGTGTGTGTTTGGAGAGAGTGGCAAAAAGTCAATGTATGCTAGTGAACTCTAAGCACACACACACACGCAGATATATACAAATATAGCCACGCCGCAGGACTTGGATTGAATTTCATTATATTTATGCTGCCATCAGTCACAATAAATGCGCGGTGGTCGACGCTGTCAAAAGGAAGCCAAGCGCCCCTTCAGCGCAGCCGTGTTTACAGCACGGTGAGGGATGGATGGAGACATGCGGAGGTATTTCCTAAAAATACACAAAGAGAGACAACAATGACGAGAAAAAAAGACGAGTCAGCAGTGAAAACAGCGAGAGGTTAGAGCGCCGAGCCAGGAAGCCACAGGTATGTTTGTACTGCACCACCAAACACTCTCTGGACAGTGTTAAGGAGCTACAAACACACACACACACACACATACACACAATGTCTCTGAGCGAATGTGGATCGGTGACTGTGCCGAGTAGCTGTGCCCACATATAATAGAAATCAACTGTGGTCATCAATTTGCCAGCCAAGTACACTCTGACTCTATTGATGATGGACAGCTTGAGTGTAAATACTGTTTTTATGTGTGTGTGTGTCTGCTCAGTGTTTGTGAGTGTGTGTGTGTGTACGATGGCAAGCTCAAAGAGTTCCACTCATATTTTTCTCCCGCCCTCAAATGGCTCCTTAGCACGACTTTCTACGTCATTTGTCACCGAAACAGCTGCTCCGACACTAAATGTCGCTGCGGTTCAGCTAATGCGACTGACATATCATAAAACAGACAGAGTCACTTCAGTGCAGCACGAAAAGTTGGGAGTTTGTTAAGAAACATGCTTAATACTCAGATCTGAGACCGCATCAAAAAAACTCCTATATTGTCACGCAAACCTGGAAATAATCAGAAACTTTGGGGATTCAGCAGGTGAGTGAAAGTGGGTCTTTCTCAGCGTCAGATCTTAGCTAGACTAAAGGTTTCTTGGTGGGTGGTACTTTACAGAAACTCCATCAAGCAGACACGAGGCGACCGCACCGTCAGAGGGTCAATATGACAAGCTTAGTTCCCCGAGAGTTAGAAAAGCAAGAAATTGAACAATAAAGAACACAAAACTCCAATTAGCAAAATTCCCGTCAAAAGAAGGCTGTCTTGTAGTGGCCTCAGAGGACAAGGAGCAGTTTCTAAACCACGTATGAGCAGGAAAAAACAAAGGCTACATACTTGAGGTGGGCTAAGAAATTATAGAGTTTCACACTACACTGACAAGAAAGAACAGAACAATAACCATAAAATATCCATTCATATCAACCTGTTCTCGTGCACTGGAGTGATGGTAGCAGTCTCTAGATTCAGTGCCTTCAAAATAAAAGCTCAAATGTGGTAAATCGACTTTAGCCACATTCACCTATCCAGCCCGGTGATGGCTGCCATGCAAGGGGCTGCCCTGTTCACCAAGAGCGATGCAGCGCTTCATAACCAAAGCAAACGAACAAAGTTTGTGGTTCAGTATCTTGCCCCAAGGACACTTCAACACACAGCCGTAGTTGGGGATCGAACCACCAACCCTCCGATTATAGGACGGCCTGCTCTACCTCTTGAACCACAGGTGCCCTTAAATGTTTGGCCATTAGAAAGCTTTATCACTTAGCATTAACAGTAAGTGCTGCATTTACATTAACTAAAGCTCCAAGTACAGCGGCTGGATCGAAAACAGGACTCACTAAAGGTAAGATCAGTTCCTTACGAAAGTCTCTACGAAATCTACCAGGTTCTGTAAATTAGAAGACGATGACTTCGACCAATTCCTAAAAGCTGCTTTCAAACAGATGTGCTCATGCTGTATGTTTTTTATTTCTGTGATTGGTTTATCGCTGTGCCAACTGCAAAACAAAACATGACACCTGTGATTCATGTAAACTGGGAACGACATCAAACCAGCTTAAAAAGCACTTTGGCACGAGGTCCACGGTGGCTTGATCTCCACTGGTGTTTGTGATTGAGCAGCCCGGCTGGAGTTCGACAGACACAATTTGATTTTGAAATGTCCGATTGCGTTCGATTGTGTGCAAATCGTGGCCAAGAAGTGTTTTTCACTTTCATCCGCAGTTGCCTCTGTTTTCTTTCCAGTCTTTACCTCGACCAGGCTGAGCTGAGCTGCTCTTTCTCAGCAACACCCTGCTTCATATTCGCAGTTCAACACATTCACACTCGCCGTCTGCCAACGCTGAGCCGAAATTTGGGGTTGAGTTTGAGGCTCATGGGCATCTCTGTGGCGTGTTTTCACCAGTTGTTTGACCGCTTTGTTACAGGTTGATGTCGTTCCCACAAGTTTTCATGCCAACATCACCTCATCTTCTGTTTCTTCTGAAACATCGCAGAGCTGAACAGTCTTCATCACTGTTGAATAAGCCAAACCAAAACTTATCTCTTCGTATTATCTAAAGTTTTGTCTTTGCTTCTTGAGCCATGGTAGCCAAAATAACTCAGCCTACCAATCATGTTCAGATGACTCCAAGTACAAATGAATAACAGATTTCCATATACTTTGATCCCTGTTTTTCCATAATTCTGAGCTTTTCCTGTACTCTTGTTCTACCCATGGATCGAACAATGAAAATCTGGATACAGCGTTGAACATGGCGCCCCATTGCTGCTCAGTGGCACATGAAACCAATACAGCTCGACTTCCTGGATCTAAAATTACCCAGCTCTTCCGTGCTGTGGGGCACCCTGACTTGCGCCCTACAGACTTCTGCCGAGCCGGCTAACTTCCTGTTTAGCGCCCCACTAACTTGAATAGAGATAAAATGATTTGATCTTGATGTTCTTCTAGACTTTCCAAATTCTATTGGACCAAATGGATCCAATTATGTATCCACCATTTTTTAGACACTTCTTTTACGATGTAAGCTTATGGGAGAAAGTCTTTTTAGGCCCTAGTGTATCACGTCACACCGTAATTCCACAGTTTGGCCACGACAAAAGTTGGCTTCAAAGCCTTAACTTTCAGTCCAACAGACGCCATCTTCATTTTTATGACACTGCCATGGATGTATAAAAAGAAGAACGCTTAATGACTTGTACAAGGCTGGGGATCACCAAAGTCATTCGGACTCATCCTCTGGGAACCATTAAAAGTCTGTTCATATTGTTGGTCCAATCCTTTGAGTAAATGTTTAGATATTTATCAGGATAAGTGAAAAACTTTGACCCAATGGTGGCTCCACAGGAAAAGTCAAGGGATCCCCAAAGTCATTAGGATTCATCCTCTGGGAACCTCCAATGGCTTTACCAAATTTCATGGCGATCCATTGAGTCATTGTTGGGATATTTCAGTCTGGACCAAAGTAGGGAACTAATTGACCAACAGACAGACGCTGCCGTACCTACAGTCATACTAGAATGACTAAAAACATGTGGAGCGGCTACAAGACACACTTTCACAGCAACAAAACTCCACATCTGGAGGTAGAAAAGTAATACACATCATGTACACTTGAGGAAAAATGCACACACACACACACACACAGGCTTATTCTCTTTCCGCCAAATCAGACTTGTGAACAGAGGTTAAGGTCAGAGGTCAGAGGGATCAATGACCACAATCCTGCTCTACCGTCCCGTCTGCTTCCGGACTCGTGCATCTGTGTGCGTTTGAAGCGGGCAGGAAGGCGTGCCGCCGTGGTAACCAGATAGCTCGGTGTGCAGGACTGTAGAAATCAAGCCAGGTCAAATAGTGGAGTCATTACTCTGATTGAGAAGAGCGATTAGTGCTGTCTGGTCAGCGAGAGATCAGAGAGAAAGTGTCGCACAAAGAAAACATCTGTCTGGACATTTTTGTTGGTTCAGACAGATGATTTCGGAGTTGTTTAAGCGATCTAATGAATCAGACAGAAGCTGATTTTACAGCTTTTTCCACAACTGCTGCAAACATTAACTTATTTTGTCATATTTAATAACCTGATAGGGAGCACGCATGTGTCTTAGCAGCTTGCAGAAGGCTTTTGATTGCAGAAGGCTTTTGATTACTTCAACCTTGCACACATGTATCTGATTAAAGAAATGATTTCTCAAAGGTTTGTTTTACTTGTTAATGATCTTTTTCATGTCTTTATTTGTGATGTTGTGGGTGATATCTTACTGTTACATTTTTAAATTTTATCGTGCACACCACTTGTTTTCTTATGGTGCAAGGAATCAAATCCCCAAAAAATAGTCATTCCTGAACACAGTTTTTACCTCTGCATCGATTTATTTAAAAACAGGTCAATGTTTCAGTCACCAAGACCTTACTCAAAAGACTTGAGGAAGACTTGGTGACCAAAATGTCTTCCTTTTTTTAAAAATAAATCAATGCAGAGGTAAAAAATTTGTTCAGGAATTACTAACTTTGTTTGGCTTGTCCATCGATATCATCTGTCAGTTAGACAATTAAAATGAAAAAGAAAGAAAAAAACCCAAAACATTTTTTAAAGAAGTGAAGTTAGCATGCTAACTAGCTAGCCGAGCATGGCTTCCCTCCACCTCCGGTCTGAAAACTTCCTTCCGGTGGTCCAAAGCTCCTGTGCTAGAGATATAAACACCAACACTCCCTTGACAGTAAATGAATAGTCTTCGGGTTTTGGACTGTTGGTCGGACGAACAATTAGAAGTTACTTTGAGCTCTGGGAAAGCTGCATTTGTCATTTTACAGACTAAACTGTTAACTGATTAATGAAAATAATCGGCGGTTGTAGCCCTACTTCTCTGTTGGATCAATCCGTCACTGCGACCAGCTTTTCCAGTTTTTAAAATGAAAAATGGACAGATTTCTGGCTGCGTCACCACCAGGGTCGACGCTTTACAACCCACTGCGTCTGAATGCAGAGACAAACGCACAAAGACTAATAGTTTGTGTCTTTCTTTCCGTCCCGTCTCCCTTTTTTTTTGCCATTATGCCAATTCCTTCCCTTTAATTAGGAGACTTCTTTTCCAATCACTCCTCCTCCTGCCTCCGTCTCCCTTTCTTCCGCCAGTCACGGATCAATGGTACCTCCCCGGTTCCCAGCCCCCACGGAGAGAATCAACACACTAACTAACACACACACACACACACACACACACACACACACAAGCACATATATACAGAAACACTATCAAACGCAAAAATGCTCAATAAAAAAAAACCCACACAACCTCCCGGGGATCTGAGTCTGAATAAAAGAAAATGCTATTTTGTTTGAAACCACCGACCAAATCAGAACTTGACACTAATAACACACATCGGACAGAAGGATTCTCAGTGTGTGTTTTGCTCTAAAATGTGTGTCAAAGTGTGTATTCGAGTTTCCTGTGTGTTTATGTGCACATGTACGAGTCTCCATGTGTGTTTTCCATGTGTGTGTTTGTGTGTCTGGCTGAATCCCAGCCCTGTTGAATCCCTCTGGACAGTGGAAGTCGCTCCCTGATTGCTCATCTTCTCGGTAGAAAAGCAGCTGCATTGTTTTAGTTAATTCTTCCATCAACCGTAACCAATGCACACACACACAAACACACACACACAAACTCAGGTTGCTGTTTATCCTCGATAGGACATGGAACAGAAGTCGGGCTTGATTGCTGTGTTGTTGTGTGTGTGTGTGTGTGTGTGTGTGTGTGCGTGTCCTCATGGGCCAAATCTAATGAGACAAAGATCCCTGATCAGAATGGAAAGAATCGACCAAGGAAAGTCTGCTGTGTCCCAAATGTTTGAATGAGAAAAAGGGGTTTTGGGGGGCAAGCAAGCGTTCGCCCGCTGCAGCGACCCAGAGTTCAACTCCTGGCAGTGCTGAATCCGGTTTGGTTTGAGTTCCCACAACTTGAACCCAGGCTGCCACTTGGTATTCCTTTTTCTAAACAATGAAATGTGGGGAGAACTAATACACTGACAAGTAAGTTTCAAAAAATTGAGCGTAAGCACCGCCGGCACAGACTGAACAAACAGGAAACTGCACCTCGTCAACAAAAACAAGCCATTTATCAGTCTGTTTCTTATATGATGCTTTCATTAGACCTGCCACATGACAGAGCCAGATATCCACCTGTAGACAGCATTCCCATAAAACTGGAGCTTTTGGGGATAGTGTAACCATTTACTTCACAGTTGATGGGATTTTCATGACACAGCTTGTAGTCATCTCCACATTTCGTTTCAACAGTAAATAACCTTTTTGTGCGCGATGACGCGTACGTTTTGCATGTGAGTGTACCTGAGGTGCAGGTCTTCAGAGTATTTCAGACACGCGTAGATGAACTCTTTGAGCTGGCAGTAGACTTTTGGCACAAACTCGGAGAAGGGAAGCTTCTTGGGGAAGGGAAGCTGGAGGAAACGGAGCAGAGAAACAGGGGATTACGTGAGATTTTGATTGCATAAATTTGATTGACGCTTTTCTTCATGTCGCTCTGCCGCTCTCTACCTTTTCCAGTTCGGGGTCTTGCAGGGGAAACTGGGATGTGTAGTGTCTGAACTCCTGCTCTGTTGAGACTGGGATCGGACTGTAGTTGTCCTGGTCCAACACCTGCCTGGAGAGGAAGAAATCACAGGTAAATAATTCAAAAGAGGTCGACAGGAATGGTTGGGATGCCATCAGCATACACACACACACACACACACACACACACACACACACACATATAAACAATCATCCCATTGGGGGTCATTCTAATGCTTGAGGTTTTCTTACCACCCTCCCCTCTTTCACCACCCCCACTTCTTGTTGGCGCTCCAGAGTTCGGACGTTCCAACGTTCCATGGAGAGGCCGTGAACCGGAGAGCGCTGCCTCTCCAACAATACAACACAACATTCCTGTGGCTTCCCCAGTGTGTGTTTGTGTATGTGTATGTGTGTGTGTGTGTGTGTGTGTGTATATAAATGAGTGTGTGTGTGTGAAAGAGAGAGAGAGAAAGAGAGAGAGAGAGAGAGAAGGGGGAAGGAGAGAGGGAGTGTGTGTTTGTTTGTCCGTTCTCGCTCCAAGTCCCACTGGTGTCATTGGACAAAAAGCGATGGTGAAACAATGGCATGTAAGCCCAAACACACACACACACACACACACACACACACACACACACACACACACACACAGATATAAATGAACACAATCTTGTAAGGGTACTACCCATTCTGAAGGGCAGAGAATGTTCCGGACGTTTGCTTTAAAACACTTCCTCTCTCTGGCTGGTCGTAAAACTTCAAAACCAGGACGAGGAAGTTTCCCACAAACCAACACGGCAGTGAGTGTTTGTGTGTGTGTGTGTGTGTGTGGTGGTCACACCACTCGTTGCGCCCTTATGACCTTATGACTAGAGAGGGGAAGGTCAGTGCAGCACGCACTCTGTAACATGTCCTCAGCTACTGAAAAACAACATGATCGACCTCATTCTCACACAGACTGCAAAAAGCTTGGTCGTCTCTCTCTCTCTCTGTCGTCAGTACCTGAAGGTGATGTTCCATCTCTTGAGCAGGATTTCTCCATACTGCTCCCTCATCTCCAGCAGCATGTCAAACAGCTGTGACACTGGGAAACCATAACCCTGCAAGGAGAGGAAAACCAGAGCGACCAGTCAGTGTCTGGCTGTACCCAGGGGCGAAAATCTGGTATCTACATGAAACTTTTCAAGAGCAAATCCTGAGGGGAGACGCCAAAAGTGTTGCTGTAACTCTGCTAACAAACTCTCTGCAGTGTTCTTTAGCTGGCGGGGTGACAGTGTTTGGCCAGCTTCCTTCTTTGACTCGAATTCAAACAGCTGCAAACACTTGTTGATGTTACTGTGGCTAACTAACAGAAGCACACTTCAGCTAACTGCTATCTAACATAAAGAGTGACCTGGTGCATAATGTAAACTGGTGATGATTATATGAGAAATACGGAGACGGAGGGCAGAGGGGTCACAATCGTTTCAAACTTAAGTACTTTCATTGTGTTACCTTAGATTGAGCCTTTCATATCCTCTTCCACAGAGTCTGCAATGTTTCTACAGTAGCCCAGAACGGACAAATCAAACACTGGCTCTGGAGAGGGTGCGTTTGGCTGCTAAATGCCTCTAAAGTCTACACACCGGACCGTATTTTGCACCATAATGTATATCCATTTTTAACAAATAACCCAGTTTTGGTGATGCATTGTTTAGTATATGATGTTAAAACAGCAATAGCACAAGAACAACCCTGCAAACATTGAAAAGATGAAAGAAAAAATGAGAGGAGAGGGTGAATTTAGCCGTTCAGTGGCACCTCATCACTTCACGTGAAACGATTTTCGGGCATCGCACCATCCATTCATCTCTTCCCCTCCTTCGTTCTCTCTCACTCATCTACGAAAGGTTCCTCCTGTCCGGTTTTTACCCACATCCCCTCTATCTCCCCTTCATCCCTCCATCCTCCCATCCATCACACTCATACGTACAGTGGAGGGATAAATCAAATGATAAACGTCTCTCTCTAAAAAAGGTCAATTTAAGAAAGAAAGTCTTTCTTTGGAGACTGGCAGACGTCCATTTTTAAACTACAAAACAAGCTTTGAACCAGTTTCATGAGCCCCTGGGGTCAAATAGCTGACTTGGCATGTGCCAAGATACTTGAATATAAGAACAAAAAGTACAAGACGACCTAAGTGGAAAATAAAAAAGGATGGCGAGCCTTTCCTTTCTTTTAGTGCGCAGTTAATCACGCAGACGTACCTGCAGTGTATCAGCGAAGAGGACAATGAGGTTCTTCAGATCCAGCACCAGGTCAGGGTTGTCACAGTACGACTGAGGAGACAGAGGAGTGTGTTTGTTGTCACAGCTGTTGTTAAATTGTGCATTTGTGCATAAAAGTGTGTTCTACTTTTCGAGTGTGTGCAATTACTGGGTGTGTGTGTCCTTACAGAGTGCGTCCTCAGGGCAGCGATGATTTTGGACAGCGCCAACTCCCAAAGCTCCTCCACATACGCTCGGTTGACCAAACCCTGTGTAGTGTGAAGGACGTGGTCCTCCACGACGAAGAAGCTGGAAGGAGGGACAGACGGAGGGTGAGAGGAAAGACGACAAAGATGGAGCACAATTCACGATACGCAAAAATAATTAACTTAAAGGATCGCCGCAAAACACAAACTGTAAAACCAGCAAGTCTCAGTTTTACAAGGAGTTAAATGCCGGACTCTTTCTTGGCACCATCCGATAAATAATAACTGTGTTTGCATCCACCTGTTTCATGCACATTTTACATAAAAAAACAAAGAAGAAGTGAAAATATCAGCATGATCAGCTGGGGTGGAAGAGTATAATTTTGCGACTGCGTGGCCAATTTCCACCATCAGATTTTGGTGGATAGCTCGAGTGACTTTTCCAGAAAGGCCGCCATGATTACCCAATCTGAGAATCATTTACAAGCACCAGTGACGGCCGAGCAAGTGGCGCATTCATCCAATCAAGCATTAAAAGCTGTTGATGTCTCGCTGACGGACCACACTCGTCAATCATCTGTTGTAGTGCTTTCTTGAAGCGGATCAAATCGTTTTTTGAAAAGTGATTCTGGTTCGTCTCACTCAATCTGATGCCCACTGAGCCTCGCCAGACCACAACGAGCCACACTGTGGTCCACTTTGTTGCCCGGTTAATCTCCTCTGTTTCATTACTGAAGAGGCTAAATATGTTGGGAATCTTAAATTGATCTCCAAACTCTTTTTCAAATGATGACTCAGAAATCAACTTCAAGGGGAACCAGCTCCTTTTTAAATTTAGATAAAAGAGGTCATTTGAAGATGGGCCTGAAATTATTAAATATTGGGTGGGGTCAAGGATGGGTTTCCTGAGAAATGTGTGTACGACTGCATGTTTAAGGCAGGAAGAGTACAGCCAGTAGAGAGAGAAGTATTTACAATGGTTAAAATTGTGGGAACAACACTGGTAAAAATACTAAACAGTCACACGTAGAGGTAATAAATGTTCATGGGAGCTTCATCTAGTTTGCCTTTTTCTCCAGTCCAGTACCGAGTGTTTAGTTTTTTGGATCTGCTCACTTCTATAAACTTCTTACGAACACTGCTAGAAACCTGAGCAGCAACCTGTTATTACTGACACAAATGGAGGCTCAATTTTTAATGAAGCTGTTACATCTTTTATTGGTTTAAAACCATTTACATTTGCTTTTTATCCTTTTATATTCTCTTTAAATATAAATTGTGTAGGTTTTAATGCTAGTTTTCTCGTTTTCTTTGCATTTTGGATATAATATGTTTAGTTTTATGTGTAAATAAAGGTTAAATGAATAAAAAAAAAAGGCAACTTTAACAACAACTGCACCATCAGTTGTTACTGAGAATAAACGGAGGATTAAAATACTGAAAGACTGAAGACTGTTGCAGGTGAAATGGTGACTGGTGGGACGGATGGACGGATGGATGGATGGGAAATGAGGGGATGACTGAGTGGTAGAGAAACAGCTTTGGATGAGAGACATTGGATGGCACTTTCCAAAAACTTCAAATGGGAATAACAGACCTGAGGGTGTGTGTGTGTGTGTGTGTGTGTGTGTGTGTGTGTGTGTGTGTGTGTGTTAGTGTCCAGTCTTGGCGGTGTTTATAGAAGAGTCTGCTCCAGTCAGACAGACAGAAGGAATAACAGCATTGAGCCAACCACCATCACACACACTCTATCAATCGTCACCAGTGTGTGTGTGTGTGTGTGTGTGTGTGTGTGGATGCAATGGAGAGAATTGGATGGAGTGATGGATGAGAGGAAAAGTAAAAGGAGGGGAAGGGTGAGTGTGGGCAGAGAGAAGGATGAAAAAAGATGGAGGGGGGAAAAAAAGGCAGTCGGAGGGACGGAGAGATGAAAAGATGTCAAACGGTCAGAAGTCACTCAAATGAAATGAAATGAGGTGTCGCTAAACGCAGAATGTTTGCTTTCACTCGAAAGTCGCTCTTTCTCACCGTCTCTCACTCCGTCTTGTGCCAAGTTACACAGAAAGCTCACAATGGGTGGACGGATGGACGGAGAGGTGGGTAAAGGGATGAGGTGGATGTAAGGATTGATTGTTTTTTATTGGACGGATGAGAGAAGAAGTCAGGGAAAGGTGGATATCCGATGGATGAATGAACAGAGAGAGGGATAATTGGGATGCAAACCGATACGAACATCCATCTATTAACATCCATAAATCTGTTTAGATATCAAAGTAAAAAGGTGTGTTTCTTATAATTCAGATCTCTTGTTAAAACTCTTCTTTCTTCGTATTACTTTCTATTTGGCGGGTAATCATAGGCAGCGGTACCGGTATCGTTAAAACATTTTCGATACCGGTATAGAAACAGTTACATTGACTTCAAAAGATATTCTTTTCAATACCAATTTCATGAAAGCTGTTTTCAGCTGTTTTCTGGGCGTAACCTGGGGTTTTTCCTGCACGCCTCGAGACAGCCAATCACCAGCACTATTATCTTGGCAGGACAAGCATGCTGCAATGCTCATTGGCTCACTGAAACTGATGAGATCTATTGAAATTTGGTATCGAATGACAAGACATTTTTCGATACTTGAACGTATTGAAAAATGTCCCGTTCCTGAGCAGTTTTAGTTGTGTGGCGGGGGGGCGTCGTCCTGCTGGGGGTGTACTTGATCCACAGTGAAGTTTGGATGGTTGGTGCGTGTTCAGAAGAGAGAAACTCGACTTCCAGTTCAGTCGAAATCACAAAAACACAAATAAAACATCTGAATAAACTACAGCAGAATAGGTTCAGTGATGGAGGGAGAGACGAATGGATGAACTTACCCAACAATCTGATTGAAATACCGCCTGTATCCCTCCAGAGTTTCATGCTAGAAATGTAAAAAGGAAGAAAAAACAAATACAGAGGAAGAAAAGGGGATAAAGAGTGTAACAGAGGAGGGAAAGTATGGAAATGTAAAAACAATCAGTGGCAAACACTACTTAAATTGCACAAATTTACATAAACACACCTGTTTTTATCAGATAATACACCAATTTAAAGTTTAAGGTTTCATTTCTGTTTGACATATCGATATGACAGTAGCTGGCATTAGTTATAGATTAAGGAGTGTGTGTGTGAGAGTGGGAGAGGGGAGTGTGTGTAGTTAGCAGTGTGTGCACAGACAAACACACAGAGTGAGGGTGCAGGGTCATACCATGTTAGAGTGGGGCTGCAGCACAAGGCGAGCCTGTTTCCTCCTCTGCTTTCTGTAGTAGTTCTCAAACACATCACGCAAACCCTACAACACAAATCACAGGTCAGAAGGGATGGATGGATGGATGGATGGATGGATGGATGGACGGACGGACGGATGGAGCATTTGTCTTCATTATTAAACAACCATCATTATGAAGTCACTCCGGCAGAAACGTGTTCAAACAAGGTGATGTTTTAAAGTTTTGTTCATGTTGCATTTAGTTTTATTCACCGACTTCCTTCCTCACTCTTTAACTCTCTCCCAGAAGTCATAGCAAAACAAAAGAGTCAAAGGAGGAAACGAAGGATACAAAATAAAACATAAAAAACAAGAAACGAACAATAAAAGAAACAAACAACGAAAGAAACAAACAAGAGAAACGAACACCAAAAGAAGCCTTTATTTAGAGACCATGACAGAATCCTGGCCTGATTTACTGACACAACAACTGAAATCATCTCATCTATATCCTCCTCTCCTTCTTTTAACAACTTAAAAGACTACACTTATCAGAAGAAACCCCTCAGTTGTCTTCAAATATCAGATTTCACATAACTAGATAAGACGTTTTACAACCTTATAGGACTTTTAAATACTTTCAGACCAGCAAATAACCTTCAGTAGATGTTTGTGAAGAATCTCGGTCATCCAGGTCGTGTTGTATCTACAGTAAGACATCTCAAGCAAGTCCAAAAACAAGGACAAGCAGAAGCCAAATTGGTTTAAATCTGTGCCAGAATATCGCAGCGGTTTGATTTTATTTCCATGTAATACCTCTTCAGCAGTCAGGATTACCGACTTCATGCTCTTTCAGATAAACTGGAAACCCTCATGCGGTCCAAACAGTGAAGCTGCTCTTCGTCGCTGACAGCCGCGAGGTACGCGGCCAAATGTCGGAGGTTGTTTGGGGCCGTTATTGATTTTACGGGGAGGATGAATTCAATGAGGTATAAAAACCAAAAAGCCAGAACCACTGAATGATGGGAAAAAGCTGAGATAAGGTCATGTGAGAGACGGAGTGTGTGTCGGTGAGTAAGGCAGGAGACCGAGAACGTGTCTTTGATGACTGCCGCTGGTTGTCTTCAGTTTGTGGTGGCGTCACCGGTCAGACATCACACACAGAAACACAGAATCAGCTTTCTAAACTCGACCGCCTCGTATCTTTTCCTTCCATTACACAGAAGCTCTCTCTCTTATCTCTCTCTCTGCTGTGTGTGAGAAACTGTGGGTCTATCTTGGGCTCGGACCAGGACCCACGGTCCATGGTGAGCTCACAGATAAGAGTGCAGGACTGGGCAGATAATCACGACATGCCCCCTTTACCTTCAGACCAGACCAACTCCAGGACACACATATCTCCTGCTGGGCTCTGGTGGTGACATTATAGGTACATTAGTGGTGACCAGTACCTGCTATCACTGGGAAGATATGGGGATAGAAACAGAGGCGATCTGTGGATTTAACAAACACGTCTGTGTTTTACAGGGTCGTGCAATTTAACCAAACTAGAAGTACAACACACCTCCATCTAGATTTATTTAGTTAAAGTGTTTTATTTTGGACGAAAGACCTTCGTTAAGTGAGAGAATCTGACTTAATTATTCTGATTTTGGGGGTTTTTGTTGAGCTGCAATGATCAGTCGCTTACTCAAATGAAAGAAAATTAGTCGGCAACTATTTTCATTAAATTTAATCAATTAATCGATTCACTTGTTGAGCAAATCCTCACACAAATTTGAGGATTTGCTGCTTTCTTTTTCATTTATGATTGTAAATAAAGAGTCTCTGGGTATTTGACTGTCGGTTGGACAAAAGAAACAATCTGAAGATGGTACAGATTTGGGAAATTGTGCATTTTTCACAATTTTTATGACATTTTATTGACTAATTGTTAATCGATTTATCGTCAAAATAATTGTTATTTGCAGTACTAATGCAAATGGTTTAATTCGGTTTGACAGTTAAGATTTTGAAGCTCCTTCCTGGGCCACCAAAGATGTTATAAGACTTTATTTTCACAAGCCTATAATAACATTTAAACTGGCCTTTATGTGTAAAATCTATGGCATGCCCCTTTAATAAATTCATATCTATCCAGAGGTTTTTGATGTCATCTTTTCAATTCTTTTCCCTTTATTTTTAATTTTCTGTCTTACAATAAAACAATGTCTATTCAAATAAATTATGAGGCTACAAATACAGTATAATAAGTTTTCTTTAATCTGACCCTCAGCTGAACAATGTCCATTGAAAACACATCACAAAGTTACAAACAAAACAATAAAGTTGATGGTAAAAGTCTGAATCTCACTGGTGGATATCGAGATTAGTCTGAAGTTGTGAGGCGACAAAACCGTTTTTTCTTCCAGTCCCAGTTTGACCCTCAGCTGAACAATGTGTTTACAACAAACCAACGGCATCAAACGGCCATGAACTCTTCATTATACAGGGCTCGCTCTCCCCGAGAGAGAGCACGGAGGTGAAACAGAGGGCCGAGAGTGTGATTGTGTGTGAGAACACCGCAACGCCACATAAACAGTGGAGCCAAACAGATATACAGTAGAGAGAGAGTGGGGAATAAAGGCCAAGCAGAGAAAGAGCAGAAACAAAGTAAAAGAAAGAAAAAGAGAAGAAAGTCATGGAGCCAGAAAAGAGTCAAAAAAAAGAAGGAAGTGAAGAAATAAAGTAACTAAGGGAATATAATGTTAATCAAATTAAAAAGGTGATGAGAGGGCAGAAAAAGAGAAGAATATGAAAAAGAGAAAATCATAAAAACAGGAAGACAAAACAAAGAGAGGAGAAAGACAGAAAAGGAAACAAAAGATTCAAAGGAGGAAACGAAAGACATAAAATAAAACATAGAAAAGAAGAAACGAACAGCAACAGAAGCAAATAACACACACAAACATCGGAAGAAACAAACAATGAGAGAAACAAAGAGAGATTGAGGCAATGCGACTGGCATGAGATGATTTAAATGTTGTGTCAGAGCTGTGAGCTCCTGTGAGTTGTCTCCCCGTCCGTCGGACTCCAGGTTTGTGTTTACTCTGATCACAACTGTGTCCACGTTTCCAAAACGTGCAGTACGTGTTCGAGTGTAACAAAAGGGAGTATTGTTGGGGCCTGACAGCTTTCGACTGGAAAAATCGTGGACTTTAAACATGGAAAAGAGAGAAAGGAGAGGTGGAGGAGAGAGGGGAGAGAGAATGGATGGAGGAGGAGGAGGAGGAGGAGGAGGAGGAGGAGAGGTGGTCTTGATTGCAAATGGGATTCCACGTCCAGGTTTACTAGAAAAATAAATGAAGTTGGTACATGCTCGTGTCTGTGTGAGTACAAGTCATTCTCGGTAACTATCAAACTGTGTGTGTGTGTGTGTGTTCATGATTTTCCAGTCGATCCCCCTGCCCAGTGTAGCAAACTGCGCTGGACATTCTGGTTTTCTTTTCTAATGGTAAATCCACGTCTCTGCCCAATGGCCTGTCATTCAGAGTGCAGCGACACCACGTTAATGGATAAAACAGTTTCAGACGACTGTGTGTGTGTGTGTGTGTGTGTGTGTGTTTGTGTGTGTGTGTGTGTGTGTGCGTGTGCGTGTGCGTGCGTGTTCGTGGGCATGTATTTTAACGTTGCCTCGCTTTAATCCAACAAAAACGATGCTTAAAATATTGCAGCAAATAACAAAAGAAGAGAATAAACAGGATCAAACAAACAGAAAAATAAGGTGTGTGTGTGTGTGTGTGTGTGTGTGTGTGTGTGTGTGTGTGTGTGTGTGTGTGTGTGTGTGTGTGTGTGTGACCTCAGAGGTGAACAGGTCGGACCTTTCAACACCTCCCCGAGACAGAACACACTCCTCTCCCTCCTCCTCCGTCTCTCATCCTTCATTCTCCCTCATTCCCATCGACCCGTCTCCTCTTTCACTTTCTTCCTCCCTCCTCCTCCTCCTCTCCTCTCCTCTCTCCCACCCTTGTACTTACCCCTCTCTCTAATCTCTCTCCCTCTGTGTTGTGTTTTCACCCTCGTCTTCCTGTTTTTGCCCCCTTAACCTCCCCCTGACCTCCGTCCTTTTTCCTCTCCCCTCCTCTTCACTCCTTATCGCTTGACTTCCAATTCACTCTCTCCTCACTCCTTCCTGTAAATGTCGCTGCTGCACCTCCGCTGACCTTTACCCTCCCTCCTAACTCCTCTCTTCTTATCAATACCACTTGTTCATAGTTTTATCTCTAGTCTTATGACTCTTTTTAACCCCTTTAGAAGAGCAACTGGTTTACCCGTTTACAAGAGGTGTGAAGGAACCTGCATTCGTCGCGAACTGTCCAGGTGTGGACGTCACGGTTCAATGCATGCAGTCATACGACAAATACGTCTGACTGTCACACTATGGAGGGAGCGTGATACAACTATAGCTGTTCTCATTCACACTCCAATCCAGTAAGTGGCGGTAATGTACCTAAAAGCTGTTTTCCAAGAAGGAGAAGAAGAAGTAGATGAAGAAGAAGAAGTAGACAACAAAGAAGAAGAAGAAGAAGTAGAGGAAGAAGAAGACGAAGAAAAAGTAGACAAAGAAGAAGTAGATGAAGAAGTAGACAAAGAAGAAGAAGACCATCAGGAAGAAGAACACGAAGAAGATGATGAAGATGATGAGGAAGAAGAAGAAGAAGACGAGGAACAAGGCGAGGCTGAAGTCAAAGAAGAAGAATATGAAGAAGACAAAGACAAAAAGAACAAGACGAGGAAGACGAGGAAGATGATGGAGAAGACCTCTCCACCATCAAATGTTCCCTGTTCTCACCCCTTTAAACTTTACTGACCTCTCTTCTCTTCCTCCTCCATCACTGGCTCTCCCTTCACCTCCACCCTCCCCAATCTCTTCTATTCTTCTGCTCCGTCTCCCTCCATCATCTCGCCCCCTTTACCCTCTCTCTAACCTCGCTCTCCCTTTCTGCTCCCTCCCTCCATCCCTCTTCTTGCCCGTTCATTTTCTCCTTCCTGTCAAAGTTCATGCACTTCCTGTCCCCCTGCCAGAGAGCCCCCCAGACACACACACACACACAGACACACACACAGACACACACACACTAACTGAACAGAAACAGCCGACCCTCTGGCCGTGATGGCCCGGTCACAGCCTCTACAGGCCTGTGCATGTGCAACTAAGCCAGTCATGGCCCAGTCAACACCTCCACCCATGTCGCTTTCGCTCTAACTGAGATGAGACACACACACACACACACATACATACACACACACACACTGCAGCGGGCTGGTTGGAGTGAAGCCAGGCTCGAGCCAGAGGCCTCATCTTACAGCATCAGATACCTCTCTGGTAAGTCTCCTTAATTCCCGTGCGATACGACCAGGGTAGCTTCCCTTTTGATTTCTTCATTATAGACGATATTATAAGTTAAACACGTGATTTACACCACAGAACGTTGTTACTGAGGTCAGCAGCTGTGTGCGTGGTGGGGGTGGAGATATGAGGAGTGGTCTGAATTGTGGTTAAGAGCTCATCATTGTCAAAACAGGCTGAATACACTTGTGAATCACATGTGCTGGAGTGCTCAGTGACAGATGAATGCATATGAAGGTTATGGAGACAGAAAAGAAACAAGATGATTGACTCACCAGCACAGTGTAGATATGCAGACAGCGATAAACTGGAGAGAAATCCACCAAGTCATGAGCTCCTGGGACCTGCAGGAAGACACAAGCCGTACAGTCAGACTGAAGAAACACTTTCTGAGCATTTCTCACACACATTCATGTTATATATATGTCAAGTAGTAACAGAAGAAGAAGAAGAAGAAGCTGAACACGAAGAAGAAGGAGAAGAAGCTGAAGATGAAGAAGAAGCTGAACACGAAGAAGGAGACGAAGAAGAAAAAGAAAAAGAAGAAGAAGCTGAAGAAGAAGCAAAAGAAGGAGAAGAAGAAGAAAAAGAAGAAGAAGAAGAAGCTGAAGACGAAGAAGAAGAATCTGAAGGAGAAGAAGCTAAAAAAGAAGCAGAAGAAGAAGAAGAAGTCTTATAACTGAACTATGAGCAGTTTCTTTCTCTGACTGTGTGAAGATCTAATCTTTTCACATCACAGATGACGAAGAAAAGCGTTTCAATTAGAGCCTGAAGCTGCAGGTAAAACTCAGCTCAACTCATGTCGGCTAATAAAGAGTGTGGCACTGAACTGAAAAAATGTCTTTTTATTGAACAGCAAAATCCAATTCGACTGATAAAATCCTGAGTCGATTCACAGCCCTATCACATCATCCTGATACACTTTATAAATGCTGCGTCTGGGCTGCAGCGCTTCATTTCTCCGTCTGAAAGTCTTCTGACAGTATCACCAGACGTTCATACCTCTTATTCTTTCCATCCATCCCTCCGTCTGACCATCCCACATTCCACTCCTTCCTCCCTACCCACATCCTCTGTCTTCAGGAGAACAACACAGTGGCAATTTCACCCAAAGCAAAAAAAAAATGTGCCCTCTTGCCCTCTGGAAAAGTTTTCTTTCTGTGAAAATCATTGGAGGAGCAGCACAATGCCAGCTTTGATGTAACCGCACACACTGAAACAATAAGAACAAACAAAGAGCTGTACCACTTAAAGACAAGAGGTGGAGGGAGAGGAGGGATGGAGACGGAGAGGAGGAAGACAGATAGAAGTGGGTACGTGTGGTTTAAAGCTTAGAGAATGGAAATTAATGATTTTAAAAGGAGAAAAGGTGTGAGAGGGCCAAAAACAGAGAGACGAGGGTAGAGGTGGAAAGAAAAACAGAAAGAAGAGACTATGGAGTCGGTTATAAAAAAAAGTGGCAAAGGTGACGAAGACAAAACAGTAGTGAAGGTAAGAAAGAGGATAAAAAAGGTCAAGAACAAAAGGCAGCAGAGAAAAGAGGATGCAGGGACACAGGGGACGACGTAAAAGAAGGGAGGGGGAGGAAAGGGAAAGACATGGCAGGGGCAGGGATGGCGTGAGGAGACGGCGGCCGCGGCGATGCCAACCATCGGCGCCAACACAGTCGTAACCCTGGCGACCGTGGGGTCAGGCCTTTTGTTCGAGCCAAGGTCTTCCCGTGAAGAGGGTTGAGTCAAGTTTACAGGACGTAAATAAGCCAAGGGGACGACAGGGACCTTAAAAACAGAATGGCAGCGCGGGGGTGACAAGTTCAGCTCTATTCTCCTCGACTTCATTGTACTTCGCTTTTCCTTGAGTGTGAAACAACAAGGGCAGCAGAAAAGGACTTCTGATCCCGCGAGGGATGACTCGAAGAGTTCAGTGTCGAAACGCTTTGTGTCCATTTTGAATTTGACACGTTGATCTTTTGAACAATCTGTAAACATGTTGATGTACTTTAACGACCTACTTCAAAGCGGTGTAATCGAGGCCGTGGTTCTTGATCTTTGAGGCTCAAACTGAAGCAGCGTCACCTCCTAAAGTTTCCCTAAAATCTCTAGAGAAAAATATGACACCAAATGTTTGTAGTGAAACAAATAAATCCCTGAAACACTCTCTTATAAAACGCATTATGATGGGATGGACAGAAAGGACAAACTTCCTGGTGACCTGCTGCTTCAGTACTGTCATGTGTTTATGTGTGTGATGTTGCAGTTTTCTCACTTCATCATCCTCCTCTTCATCCTCCACATCCAGGATGCCAGAGTCCTGTTCTGACAGCGGACTGCCACCCTGTCCGCCGCTGTCCGTCCCGGCTCCTAGCGCCGCCGCCGCTGCCTCCTTTCTGCCGCGTCGGCCGATCAGGGCTCTGGGCTGCGTGGAGACGGAGCTGTCCAAGGAGCGCTGAAGCTGGGCCTGAAGCACAACACAAGAAAAAGCCAACGCAGGTTAAATCAACCACTGGAACTGATACTCTGCTTAACCTGCTTTGTTCTCAGTGGTACTTGAGTTTTTTTTCCTGACGCTACAGAAGAGGAAGGAGAGCTTGTTGCATTTAGCTTTTGGCGCAACTTCAGAGCAGAGGACTCTCTTTGATTTTGAAGGTCTGACACCAAAACCAGATGTTTATTGATAACAAAGACACACCGAATGCAATCAAGCTGCTCTGGCACTGTCCTGACATGTGTTACATAAAAAAAAGTACACAAAGAAACGGTACAAATTAAAACTGACCGACACCATTTTTTAAAGACAGTTTCGGGAAAAGCTTAAGAAAATGCGGACGCTCTAACGAGGTCAGCGGTCGAGACCTTTTGAGTAAAGCCTGCCACTCCTCGTCCCGTGAAAATACCCATGGAAATGACCTATAAAAGTGATTTACCAAAGCACCTAAGAATACACCAGAGGGAAAAGAGCGAGACAGGAAGGGAAGAACAGGAAGGATGAAGAGTCAATGAAACTGAAAACAAAGAGCATTCATGTAAAAGTAGAGCTCAGGACAGGGACAGCTTAGATCTACATGTTTGATCTGTGTTTTTACTCATTTAAAATCATATTCTTAATCTAATTTAAGGTGCAATGGTGCCATTTATTGGATATTTAGTATGTGAAAGCGTTTAGCTTAAAAGGGCACTGTGTAGTTTTGGAGAAGAATTTTAATATTTACAATATTAATGAGTTAATATTTATCTTTTCCATACGTGAATGAACAAGCTGTTCTCAGAGGACAATAAGGTGTGAAGCTAGAAAGGTGGCAGGGTCTGCCACATATAAACAAAGTACAACAGTATGAAACTGTGTTGTCCTTTAAGGTCAGTTTGTTTATTCAGTTTATTCCATCATGGAAACAAAAATCAGTCAGTGAAGATCAAAACGTCTTCCTCAAAACTACATATTGCTCCTTTAAATGGTGTCTTGAGTTGAATTTTGGTACAAAATTACAGAAAAAGGCTTCAAACGTACGTCTATTTTACAAGACATTGATACGTATTCAATATGGAACAATGAACCCGATGATCGGTGAAGTTTCCCTGAAAATATCCCGACATTAAAGAAGGTGTGGCAAAGACAGCGGGAAATGGATATGCGGTCTAAAGGGAAAGATTTTCCCCAGAACAATGCAATGAGCAATGTAATATCTGATGTCCTGTCTGATGGGACTATTTGGGGAAAACCAAGCATTGTAGGAAATGAGGCATTCGGGTCCCTCTGCGGCAGCGTCGGACAAGGAATACTAAAAATAAAAAAAGAATCAAACAGGAAGTTTTGGTATCCAAGACAAAATGACAACAGAGTCACGTTTCTTTCAGAGATGGCCAAGCACATCTAAGAGTTTTTATGTTTGTTTTTGCACAACCACTAATATCTGAATATGAAAATGGCGACTTCTTGGTTACGTCCATCAAACGCCACCGACTCTACGCGCTTATTCCAACGTTAAGTCTCCTTCATGGCCTGGTAAACCCAAGTGTTTCTGTGGGAAAAACCTTCTCAGATCTGAAGTTGAGTGCATCTTTCCATCCACACCCAGATCCGCCTCGGTTTCTTTTGTGAACCTACGTGATTTCAGCGGCTTCCTCGGCTCGCCGGCGCCGGCACGTAGCCTACCTGGCGCGCTTAAATCTGTCGATTGGCACGTCAATAAACACGTCAGAGACTTCAAGCGCCTCGATTTGCGGATTTAATGAGAAAAACTGGTGTTCAAACCCCGGAAGAACACAATATCAGTGATGTTGGGAGAACACAATGCCATCTTTGATCTGATGCCCACACACAAACACACACACACACACACACACACACACACACACACACACACACACACACACACAGAGGATTAATGAGTCATGTAACACAATAAGTCACAAACATAATCAGTGGAAAGTCTCGTTCCTCGGCTTGGAAGCAAGTGTAGACAAACAGAAATGTGCCCACTCTCTTTTAAGGAAAGGAAAATAAGTAATAAACAACTTCTTCTCACTAATTCCTCGAGAATTAGAGGAATTGGTAAAGTGAAGAGTCTCGACACTTCATTCCTTTCCAATCCCGTCAAACGCTTGTTTTCTTTCTTTCCACATACAAATTAACATAAACAGCAAACCCATGAAAGACGGCTTTACGAGACGGAGTGAATAACACAGAAAAGCATCTTTCTGACAGTACGCGACGCTGCAGATTCAGACGTCAGCACCTACGTCAGGAAATTCCACTCAGTGGTCGAATTCAGCTCTTTGGCTTTCTTTGACAGGTGCGTTTTCTGTCTTGAAGCATCTGTATACGCTCTCACACCGACCATTCATTCCTAAACATCACAAAATACCAAGGTCTGGTGCGAATAGGAACCTTTTTAACCCACGGCTTTTGTCCCATTTCTTTTCAGGGTCCGCACTGAAGCTCAAGTGCGGGAACATGCGTCATCCCGTGCGTACAATCCCATAGGAAAAGAGGGGCGAAATGTGGGGAAAAAAGAAGTGGATAGAGGTCATACAGGACGATAAGGAGACGGAGGAGGAAAGAGAGGGAAAGGTGGTGAAGAGGAGGAGGAGGAAGCCCAGAATCAGAGCCAGGCTGTAATCCATTTAAAGTAAAGTGACTCTAAATATTTTAAAATGAGTTGATATTACACTGTGGCAAAACCACAGAGCAGCCCGGAGATAAATACAAACTTCAAGGCGATTTGAAGTCTTCCGATGTGCATTTGCGGGCTGAGCGCGGAAATTGACAGAAATTGCAAATGAGAGAGCAAAGTTGCAGTGATATCCTTGTTGACAAGTGGTTCAAACACTTTCTTGTGGGAGAGTTTGCAACGATTTGTGAGAAACAGGCGTCCTCAGGAAAGGAAATAGAGTATTATGCTGTGACAATGCAGATTATTTGCAGTTTTTTCTAAGAGGAACTCTTATTTTGGGAAACAGAACCTAAGTAATCATTACCAGGAGAAAAGCTGTTTTCCAAAACAACCTGTCAACAAGTGACAGAAGAGAGAAGAAATATATCTCATGACAAGGTTCGAACAAACAGCTTGTTTGTTTAACCGACGAAAAAATAGTAACAAGCTGCTCGTAATTAATCCAAGAAGATGATACCAGCCAACCTCGATTACTTAGGTCATTTTTTAAATATATAAGAGTCGTCCCAGCGCTGCAGGATACATCGAAACCCATCAAGGAATTTCTTAATTGGCTGAAATTGATACCAGTTACATAAAAACGTCCTAAAAACGTCCTCTGGATGTCACAGCTGACAAAAATGCTGTTCCGCTAATCTTAGCTTCGCATTAAGACTGAAAACAAGAGGAAAGAGGTAGCCTGGCTCGTTAAACTCTTTACTGTCACTGAGGCAGTTCAGAGCCCTCGTCTCTGATCTTGTTTTATTTGATTGTAAAAGCTTTTAAATATTAGCTGCTGTAAATGTATCTGCTTTATACCACACTGTTATTACCCTGTTTGCACTTCTGAGCGTACTTCCCCCTGTATTTTTTCATTTTGTCTCATTATTTAACTGTTTTGTATCTCGACACCGTTGTAAACGAGGATACGTCCTCAATAATTAATTAAATAAATAGTCTTTACTCACTCAAGACATCCACATTTCAGACATGTATCATATTCAGTTAGTTTCATGCAGATGCTTTCTGTTAAAGCACTGATATGTTTGAGAAGTTTGGTTTGTTTTGGTCAAATTAAAAGAGGTGTTGTGGACATTGAAGAAAGTATCGATGCGGTGTTCGCACCAGTACTTGAAGTACTCAGAGGTGTACTACAGCTGAATCATGTAGTAAAATCTAAAAAATCAATTTGGCCCTCTGAATAAAAAAAAACACTCTGATTGAAATGACTCGGATCAGAATCGGAGCCAAAACCCTGACGGGGACATCCCTACTATAGATCACTTTTTGGCAGGCAGCCTTCCGAACCAGAAAATAATGGTGTCCGATGGCAGTGAACTGTGGAGCATTATTCGGCAGACAACACACACACTAACACACTAACACACACACACACACACACACACGACCCATAACAGTCTATTTTGGTTTTCCCTGTGATGGTTCAATACACCGGCCCAGCGCGACTCCTCCGCCACCCCCGCTGCACGCGCACGCATGTGTGTGTTCAGTAACTAGATACAGGTAATCAATCTTCTTCCACTTCACAGGCCCAGCAATCTGTTTCCCATTAGTGTGTGTGTGTGTGTGTGTGTGTGTGTGTGTGTGTGTGTGTGTGTGTGTAAAAAAACTACCGAACACACAGCAGAAGCTCTGAACTCGTCCCTCTGCTGAAGGGTAGAAGAGAAGGAGCAAGAGAAGGAAGGAAGGAGGGAAGTGGACGGAGAGATGAGGAGATGGAAAGACGGGAGCAGACGTCTTGAAAAGAGAAAGAGGGAGGAAATGTGATGTGACAAGAGAAAGAGTGGAAGAAGGAAATGACGAATGACAGGAGAGTTAGAGGAGAACGGCAGAGACGTTTTGAGACGATTGTGATTGAAGAAGACTTCTTTCTTCTCTCTCCTCCTCACTCATCCCTCTCATCATCTGTTCTTCTTCACTGCTCCCTCTTCTCTTACATCACCTTCTTAACCCTCATTTTTCTTGATCCTCTTCTCTGCCTCTCTTTCCATTTACTTCCTCATTTCTCCACATCTTTTCTTTTGTCCTCTTCTTCCTCCTCTCCTCCAGTTTCCATCTACCTCTCCATCTATCCCTGCTTTCTCTACCTCTTTCCTGTATGTCCATTACTGTCTCCATCTCGTTTCTCTCCTCCACTTCCCTCGTCTTTCTTCCTCACCTTCCTCTCCACTTTTCATTGTCCTAGTCCAACTCTTTTCCATATCTTTGCTCCTATCTTCCTTCTTTCTTTTTATTTCTTTCCTCCTCTCACCCTCCATCTATCCTTTTCTCTCCCTCTTTCCTTTGCATCCATCATTTTCTCTCGTATGTTTCTCCTACACTTCCCCTCTTTTTTCTTTTTTCCTCCTCCTTTCGTTGTTCTCTTCATTATCTTCCTGTTTTCTGTTTTTCTCCTCTCTTCATCATCTCACCTCAATATATTCCTTTTTTCTACCTCTTTCCTCGGCATCCACTTCCCCTCTTCCTCAGTTTTGTCTTCACCCTCCTCTCCTCCTCTTTTCATAGTCCCTGTCAACCTCTTTACCATGATATCCCTGCTCCTATCTTCCTTCTTTCTCTTTACTTCCTGTACCTCCTCTTCTTCCTTTATTCTCCTCCTTATCTATTTTGTCCTCCTCTTTCCATCCTCCACCTCCTCACCACTCTTCTTCCTTTATTATCCTCCTCATCATCACTTTTGTCCTTTCTCTTTTTTATTCGCCCTCTACTTCCCAATCTTTTTCACTCCCTCTTTCCTCTGCATCCAACATTTCCTCCCACTTCATCTTCCCACTCTAAAACCTCTTCACTTTTTTCTTCTCCACCCATCTTCCTCCTTCTCTCCTCTTCCTCTTCTACGGGCATGTGGCAGCAGACAATAGCTCCATTGTAAGCCCCTTCGCTCTCTCCTCCGTCTCCTCCCTCCATCCCCTCCTCTTTTCCCCAGATCTATTTATTTTCACATCCTTGGTCGAGGGAGCTGTAACGACGGCTGGTTACAGAGACTCGGAGCTAATTTGGAACAGAGCGCCGCAGAGAGACACACTGTCTGAGAGAGAGAAAGATGGAGAGACGGGGGAAAAAGAAGACACACACCTACGAGGCTCCTGATTGAGTGTGAGCGCTCCGAGCCAAGCATTTGATACAACAACATAATCCCAGTATCAGTATCAGGACCGCTGGGGTTTCCATAATCTCCCTTGTAATTAGTGGTTAGAGGAGTTAGCGGTTAGCTTCTTCAGTGACTGCAAGTGGATTTTTCTGTGCCAGTGATTCTGAAATTGCGGTCCCAGGACCCCCCACCTCAGGGTCACTGAAGGGTTCAGGGGTGTGTGGATGTGGATGTGGAGGGATACGTATGGGGCTACTTGTGCTGCGTATGAAGGCAAATTCCTCTGCATTTATCGTGTTTCTGACTGTCAGAGAGCAGATTTCGTCTACATAGCTTCATTTTGATCAACGTTACATCCTTGCTTGTGAAAACAGATGTTTTAATGTGAAGATGGAGGACAAATTAAAGGAAAAACTAGCATAACGGGTTTCCACAAGGCCTCCAGAACATCTTCATGTTCATACATCATTCCTCCAAAAGATCTCCCCTCATTGGGTGTTTTCAACAATGATGATGGAGAGCCCCATCACTCCAAAACCTCCCAGGTGTTCAGCTTGGTTGTAATCTGCTGACTGATGACTTCATCTTTACTCTTATCAAACTGTTTACTGACCCCTCTCTACTCTGTAGGAAAGCATCTGCACATGTTTCTTTAACTGGAGTGAGTGGGAGAGTTTCTGGCTCTCCAGATGACCTTTATCACTGGTCGACCAGCAGCAGTAATGTTTTGGGACCAGGTGAGAAATGATCCTCTAGCGACATCTAGAGGACAAAAGTCATTAGACCTCAATTACTTTATGATAAAAGCCTGAAATGCAGCACTACCTCCATTATAGTTGTTTTTTAAGGGGCTGTGGTTATACAAGCTGTAAACTGAGATAATTGACAGCACAGAGCCTTGGAGACACGAGGACACTTGAATAGGTTGGACACCTGCATGTATGAGGACTTCAAGCCATCTCTCACTACCGTCTCACTATCGATCCATTTTCAGATTAACTTCTAGCTGTTTTCTAGCCAGTCAATTGGTCTCTAAGTGTCAGAAAATCACCATTATCAAATTTCTTGTAAACCAACCGTCCATTTTTTCCTTTCTTTTATGAGTTACAATACTTTTCATTCAAAGCAATTTGGGTTAAGATTCCTCCTCAAAGAAGTGGAGATCAAAACGCCAACCTCAGGTTTATTGGACAACCAGCTGTGAACCTGAGCCACAGCCACCACTACTCTTTGATACAACAGGAAGGAGGCAGGTAGGAAAAAGTCAAAATCTACAATTATCAACAACCTACGTCATGATTAGAATAAACTACACGGTACAACAGACTGCACGGCCACTTTCTCAGAGTCTCCATCCGCTCATCTGTCTGTCGTCAAGCGCTCCCTTCCTCATTCCCATCCCGCCCCTTCATCCTGCAATCCCAGGGAGCAACATTCCCAAAATAATGGAGGCACACAAATAAACAAGAGGCCCTCACTTTGAGCTATGGATACCACAAGAGAAACACAAAACACACAAACAGACACACTCGTATAGAAACTTCCTTGGCCTTGGAAAAAAAAAAACCTGAAAAACAATTAGGTAAGTGCTGAAAAACGGACAAGCCACGTCGTCTCCTGCAGCGATTACATGCTTGTTTACTGGCAGTGGAACCACAGAGCGAGACACACACACACACACACACACACGCGCGCACACACACACACACACACACACACACACACACTTAGAGAGGCTGCTTCTGATTAACAGACAGAGAGACAAAGACATGATGGAGAACAAAAAACAATTGTGGGATAAGAGACAGCAACACTGTGCAGTCCTTATCAGCAAACACACGCACGCACACACACACACACACACACACACACACACACACACACACAACATGTGGCAGTTATTTGAAAGATGAACTACTGTGAACAGAAAGAAAGACAACAGACTCTGCGATTGTCTGTCTGTACTGATGGCGGCCTGCAGCTGCAGTGCTGTGACTGTGGCACATCATCACAGCTGTGTTACTGCCCGAGTAAAGACGACTTCTTCACAGGAACGTTCTCAGTTTACTTCAACTAACGATTATCTTCATTGTTGACTAATCTGCGGATTGTGTTCTTGTTTAATTGATTAGTTGTTTGGTTTATAAAATGTCAGAAAATGGTTTTAAAAAGTCAATCAGGCGCAGGATGAGAAAGACATTCAGTTTACGGTCATAGAGGAGGAAAGAAAACCAGAAAATATTCACATTTAAGAAGGTGGAATCAGAGAATCCTGACTTTTTGGTTCTTTAAAAAATACTTAAAATGATTAATCAGTTATCAAAATAGTTGGTGATTAATTTAATAGCTGACAACTAGTCAATTAGCTTTAGCGTCATCCGATTTTAACAGCTCATAGCTCAAGTCGCAGGTGTAAAGAAAGGATATAGGATTTTTTGCTTTACTAGCAGCATGGTTCAGGGAATGTCTCAACAACTGTTTGATGAGTTTGGCTAAAAAAAATAATTTTCTCATTCGGGATTAATGTAACAGCTTTAGTGATCCTCTGGCTCTTAAATCTAGCGCTATCTTCAGGTCAAAAAACACTGGATTCATGGCACATCAAAGTGTCTTCTCCCTCTTCAGCTGTTGTTCTTTAATGGTGGTTGTGGAAAACAGCTTTTAGGTGCATTAGCGCCCCTTACTGGACCGGAGTGTGGATCAGAACAGTTATACTCTCGTCCATTAACGTATGCTCTCGCCATAACAGACCAGACCATGGTGTCCATACCAAGATGTTCAGGACGACTATATGTAGTTACATCCCTAGCCGCTACTAGCGTAACACATCTCAAACTGAACTGCCAGTGGTTGAGTTGCATTATGGGTAATGTAGGCTCCAGGCTTTGTCTATGTGTGTATTTTAATGTGCACATGTGTACCTGTTTGATAGCGGTCTCTCCGATCTTGTCCGAGTGTTTCCGGATGCTCTCCAGGAAGTCTCGCAGCTGCGTCATGGCCGTGTCCCGGATCTGTATCCTCAGTTTGGGGATGTTTTCAGCCATGATGGAGCAGAAGCGGTACTGACCCGCCCGGGGAAGACACGTCTGCTCCAGCTGCTCCAACGTCCGCAGCGCCGGGTAGTACCTAACACACACACAGGTCGACTTTTATTTATTTATCTAATCATACAGTCAAATGATTTCTTATGAACTAAATTCAAACATCAGTGAGTTTCTCTTTAAGGGAGGAGACACTTGCAAAACTAACAAACACGCAGCAGTAAAACACTGTTCAGGCTGTTGGATGCAAGCAGAAACACACAAGATAAACACACACACACACACACACACACACAGAGAAATAAATACACTCAGATACACCTCAGGGATCTTTGGCAATACAATATCCCCCCAAACACTTCACTCCACTTCACTCCACTGCATCTCTCACACACACTTTCTCTCTCCAGGAGCAGTCACTGTTGGCTGACCTCTCGCTGCTCTCTGAGCGCCCGGCAGCCGCAGGACAGAGAGAAGTAGAAAAACACACAAACAAACGACAAATTTATGACCGACCAGACTTCTGTCTACAGGTCAGGCCAAGGGCAGGGAGGGGAGAGGAGACGGAGTGAGGCTATTTGGGGCGTCTATTCCCAGTGCTCTTGCTCCACCTAGTGGCTGAAACGAGATCTCCTCCACACACGTATTAAGGCAAACAGTACATTAAGATTCTCTGACGAAAAAAGTAGAATAACAGCATTAAAATCCTTTAAATGGCACCTCCTCTCCTACTTCCTTCTGCTAAGATCATTTTTAACGGTCATTATAGAAGATAAACATGCTGCTCATCAGCTCACTCTCTATTTTTACACTGCTTTGCATCATGAGTGAGAAATGGCTCGAAGGCTCAATCCCAATTTCCACTCTCACATCCTCACAAGTCCATGAGGACTTTGGGCTGTCCCACTGTCAAACTGTCAAGTGCCTCAGAGCTCTCTCGCTGACAATTTGTGCCCTCTACGCTCAGTTTCCATAAGACTGGGCGTCTTCAGACTTTGCCTGAGGGAATAAACCACAGTTCATAGCATCGTGACATTAAAGTCACCAAGGGAAGAGCCTGGGAGATCTGAAATCAGTCAGTCCCTTCGGTGTCTTGGCCGTGAAGAAAGTAACAAACATAAACTAAAAAGTCCCAAAGCCACAAACTGATAGGTCCAAAGTGCCGTCCCATTCCTTTTTAAAATGTCTTCAACCAGACCCAGCATTCCCACTTTCTATCCAGGAGTGTGAGTCTAGAGCCAAAGGTCCGGTTCCTCCTCCCCAGGAGCTGGTTTAAAATTGCCACGAACCACATTGTGTCTGATGCAGACTTTAAATGTTGTAATCCAAACTTTGTAAAACCTTTATCTGCAGGAAGTATCGGCCAACATTTTGCTACTCAAACTAACAGTGTTTGCATTTAGGAAAAAAGTGAGATGTGACCCTGAAAAACAGAATCAGTAACAAACCTTTTGGCTCTCATCTGCTCCTGAAGTCTGCTGTACATCTCCAGGACTGGAGGAAGCAAAGAGAGATAAAGCAAAACAAAAGGCAATTAATTAAAATAATAACAGTGTGGATCTTTTAGGACAGTTGGGGGTAAAAAACATGTTAAAGGAAAGTTTTATTTTGTTGTCTGGGTCTGTGTATGAGCAGAGCTGCTGTGATTCAAGGGACAGTTTAAGGATTAACCTGGGAGGCAGTGCGACAGTTTGTCGATGGTGGTCGCGATGTTTCTCTGCTGCACTCGACACTGTTGCAGCTCCTCCATGGAGCAGGTGAGCTGAAGACGTGAAGGAAGCACGTTAGTTAAGAAGTCTTGAAAAACAAGTCCTGATTACACAGTTCTGATGTTTGCCTCAACTTACATCTTTGCCGTCATCCTGAAGACGTCTGTTGGTGTCGATCACCTGACTCTGAAACAACAAGACCAGGAGCCAATGAGAGAAAAGTATCAAGAGTTTAAGACCTGCACTCTCCATCCTCTCCGCCCTTTCTTACCTTCAGCTTCTGCGCCTCTCCTCGCACTTTGAGCAGCTCTGTGATGGAGTCGACGAAGCCCTGGAAGTGATGGTTACACATCTTCTCGATCTCTCGGTCGTGGTTCCTGATCCGAGCGTCCAGCTTCTCCATGAAGAGGCCATGTTCCTGACCGTCGTACACCGACCTGGAGAGGGAAAAGAGATTTCTTTCAGAATCCTCCGAAGCAAAGGCAAAGTAATTACAGAAAAAGTAATTAACTCCTAGAGACAGAGGAAAGGCAGAGGAGAGGAATGAAGAGGAAGCTGTTTTAATAAGCTTTAGTGGGGCATCCAGCTGTTGAATAGGTGCATCCACAAACTACATCCACCAGGGGGCGTTACTGCATTACTCTTCAGCACCACCCTGCTCCACATTTCCATACATTCATAACTGAGAGCTGCTACCATCACAGCAGTTAGATTCCAGATCAATGCCTTGCTTAGGGGCATGTCAATAGTAAGCAGAGTGTGCTGTACAGAGCAGTATGTCCTGTGTGTCATACTAAACTGATGTTGCAGCTGTTATTACCATTTTCTACAAACTGGTCATTTAATGAGCTTTTTTGAGCTGAAACCTATTGATTAATTGATCAACAGAACATTATTCTGGCCTTTATCTAAGCCAGATGTTTCATTTGGGAAGACTTTCAGCTCTTGTTTGTTTAATATCAGTGTAAACTAAACATCTTTGGGTTTAAAAAGGGCATCACATTGGGCTGTGGGACATTTTAAAGCCCTTTTCTGACTATTTTCTTACATTTTCAACTGACAATACCTTCGTTTTTCCAAGTTTCTCTTTGGGAGGACCCACCACATTTCAACAACGGTGTGCATCTACAGCACATCCAACAATTAGGTCGTCTTCAATAAGCATACCGGCTTTTTTTGGTTGTCTGGAGCTTCACAGCAAAATAGTGTTGCAGCGTTCTCCTAAACAACTTAAGTAGATGAAGTCTTGAGGCACCAAATTGACTTGAAAAGACATTATTTACAACCTCTACCCACTGCATACCGATGCTTTGAGCTTAGTAGCTACAGGTAAGATTCAAAGCTATAGAGCCTTTTTGTGATTGTTTTGTTTTTAACCTTTTAAAAGTCTTCATCTACTTCAGTTGTTTAGGAAAATGCTGCAACACTGTTTTGCTGAGAAGCTCCAGAAATGGTTTATGGAAACTTCACCCAACTTTCCATCAGCATAAGCGTGAGTAAATAATGACTGACATTTCATAATAAATAAAGATGGCCACACTAACCAGCAAAGAAACAAACCTCGTCTTCACAAAGTCAAACACGTCTCCATACATTTAAAAATAGCTGTTTTTGTGGGATGTCTCCGACGAAGAACCCCAAAACACAACAAAACTCAAGTAAAACAAATTCTCCTTCCAAACGGCTTCACGGTCTCCTGAGAACACAGATGTCAAAACACGACATGCGAGTATTTCTGTGTACAGGCCGTCTCTGTAATGGTGATCACAGTACTTCCTGTGTTCTTCCCCGTCCAAAAACAAGCACACACACAAAACACACACACCTGTGAGTGGCTCCAATCCGCCACCCTTCCTCCTGTTGACCAGGAAATGCCCGACTCGTACAATAGAGAGCAGGTCTGACGCCACAATGTGCTTTCTTTAGACACACACACACACACACACACACAGCCAACAGTGTGTGTGCAGACGTGAAACAAAGACATTCATAGAAACAGACTCCATACATCCAACATCTATACAATGAGCTGGATGACTGTGCGTGTGCAGGTTCACAGAGTACAAACAGTGAGTCTCTGATAAAATGTATGTTTAGATGATATGAAAGAAGAGAGAGTCATCCTCCTGATGACATCATCACTGTGTCAGCTGTTAAGTAGATTGTACTTGTGGCTCAGATGATAATCCAGATTAGTTTGATCACGATTACTGTCATAAACAGAACTGGATGCTTCATTCTGAGTTTCCTGACAGTGTTGGACGAGTGTGTTTTTATCACGTGTGTGTCTCACAGCGCCTGGTACCGTCTGCCACAGAGAGGAGGGAGTATACTCGACTTCTTCGCTGCTCTGCACGTCTGTTTCTAACTACAGTACGAGTCTGATGTCGTATGAGAGCTGGATGTTGCAATCAAATGGGATGGAGTCAAAAAAAAATCATCACGGTGCCAAGATAAATGAGGAGTCACCAGAAAAGTCTTCATTTTGTCCACACATTCATTCCTCCAGTACAAGTACAGACACTTATGTAGACTCTGGTAAAAGTAGAAGTACTGATTCAACTTCTTTACTCAAGTAAAAGTAATAAAGTACAGGCTCTGAAACGACTCAAAGTATCCCTCTGAAGGATATTTTTACCGGACATCTCTGGTCAAAGCAAACTGAAGCTCATGTCCTATTAATATAATTCAAAGACTATTAAAGTTAACGGTAGAATCAGTAGGATTTTGTCCCAGCTGTTCCTAAATGCACCACAAAGATAGTTGATTGTTGAGTCTCATTCCCAGGACGTCAAACAGCCACATTTTGGGTTGGTAAAGCGTCCCGAGCAGCAACAAAGTGAGTCAGTTTCCATCTACTTAACGTCTTTTACGTTGTTTCGTCCCCTCAAATGCATTCAAACTAAAGTAAACGAGCCTGTTTTCAATATGTAAGGAGGAGAAAGTACAGATATTTGTGTTAAAACGTAGGGATTGAAAGTAAAAAGTTAATAAATACTCGAGTATAGCACAAGGTAGAATATGCAGAAAGAGATTTAATGCATGCAAAATCAGTTTAATTAACTCTGAATCATTGTAGCAGAGCTCATTTTAAGACACAGAGGAGATTGATCTTCTCGTATCAGATAAGTCTATAAATTATTTACCCTTTGTTGTGCAATCAGGAAACAGAATCAGCACCAGCCACCAGCCTAATGCTTGTAAAATATATAAGTAGCTGAGCGTTTGCAAGACATTTAACCAGTGGACAAGAAAGTACATTTTTTAAACGCTCTTACAAGAATAAATAAATAAATAAAGTGTCTCTCCAGGCATTTCCAGGGTTCAATCAAGCAAACTGCACTGCATCATCCTAAAAAGGTCGAGTCTGCTCGTAAGAAACAACCTCCCGTGTATCCAAGAACCCAATCAGATAAATTATGTAATATTAGAGAGACTTCTGTTGTAGATTAGTCACGGAAACTGAGAATCGTGAGAGTTACTCCTTTTGCATCGAGCAGCAGAAAGTTGTGGCATGACGTGTTTGGTGAAAGGAGACGGACAGAGAGCGATGGAGGGCAGAAAAAGGAGGTGGGGGCGTATTATCGAGGGATGAAGGAGGTGGTGTCGGAGGAGCTCTGACTCGCGAGAAGTTCTAGAAATGTGCTCCAAGTCATGACATCATTGTAAACAGCTGTGTGTGTGTGTGTGTGTGTGTCCTTTGGGGGACGAGCTGCTGGCGGCTCGACAGCTGGCTAAATAGGATCATAACCTACTTAAGACCAACACACCAACCAAAGAGTGTGTATGAATGGATGTGTGTGTGTGTGTTTGTGTGTCGGCCCAAGTGCAGACTGATGACTCAGCTGGGTGTGTGTGTCTGTGTGTGGGCTGTAACACACACACACACACTCCAGTCTGTCACTAGTGTAGCCCTACACACAGACACACACACACGCAGTCCCTCAGAGTCAGCACTTACAACAAACCATCCAACACCTTCAACGAGTTACGAAAGCATCAGTGTTGTTGCCATGGTTACCTGCACTACGGTTTAACTGAGCTGAGCTGCGTGAGGTTTAGAAATGACCACCTGCCCGACCAATCAGAAGCAAGCATTCACCACGGTCATAGAAAACCACATAATGAGCACATGAATAAAAGGTCCCCTGTCATTAATGGCTAAATCTGACCAGCTGCACACTGTTAAACACAGGGTGGAGCTCAGTGTGCACACACACACACACACACACACACACACACACAGAGGGAGTGTTTTAAAGTTTCTGACGGGGGCTCGCCGCCTCGCCTGCAGCTGCAGGACTCGAGTTGACTGATTAGATTATCCGACGCGACACGCAGCACACCTTTGAATGAGCGCAGCCGCAGACAAACAGATAAGAAACAAGAGAGGTTGTGACACATTCAGCTATTTCTGAAGCAACACACACACGAGCAGCGAGTACGATCGGACGGCTCGACTCGTGCAGAAACAGATTAGTCCCTCAGTTTAGTTCATATCTGCATTTTGTCCTGAGGTTTGGTGATTTCAATACTCTGGTCTGGTGAGCATTGATAATATATTTCTTAGAGGATGACAAAAAAAATCTGAACGTGAAATAGATAAATAAATACCAATAAAGTTTTGGTTCAAGCTTCTTCAATGAGGTCTTTAATGTACCTTTTCTCTCTTACACGTTACAAGCTGGTAAAGTAACTTAAAAAAGTCGAATCTTGGCCTGTGTCCTTATTTTCTGACATGGTTTATAAAATGAGCATTTAAGAAAATTATTGAGAAGTTATCAAAATAAAGTAACTAACTCTTTTTGCCATGATGTCGAAAGAGGCATCCGACATCCAACCAACTTATTACCAAATTACCAAGTCTGACACAACTGAAATGGTGGAAACATTTAAGTTTCAGTCTGGAAAAGCAACACATAACAAAGAAAGACATACAGACCACCAACTACAGCTACACGCTCTCTGATTCTCTGAATATTTCCTGCTTTCTTTCATCCTCTGTGACAGAAAACTGGATATCTTTGGGTTGACAAAACAAGGCATTGGAGGACGTCTTCTTGGGGCTTTGGGAAACACTGATCGACAACAACTTATCGATTAATCAAGACAATAATGAACAGATTATTCAACAATAGAAATAATCATTAGCTGCAGTCCTAACACCGAGCACAGCAGATATTTGCAGCTCCATCTAGAAGGCCTCTCTGCGTGTTGTGACAAGGAGATGAGCCTTGAGAAAAAACACACTCTGTCTTCGTGTCCATTGATTGATATGTTTTCTTGCACTTGTTTGCAGTTTCAGACTAAATCTGAGAACTGCTGCGTCGTGGATTCACACGTTTCTCCGTCTGTCACTCTTTCATCAGTCTTGTTTTTCACAATCACAACTTTTCTGTGTTCATCAGCGACTCTGCCCTGAAACTGCCTGATCAGAACAAAAACTCCCTCAAGACCGACACAGATCCTCTCTGATTTTACCGAGCCCTTACAAAATAAATGCCATTTTAGATAAGGCCGTGTTGAAACGCAGATACGCCCAGAGGCATTTAAACTCGTCTCCAAACTGCTTGTGTTTCGTGATGATGTAACTTTTATCTGATACCAACGTGACCTGACAGTGATGCAAGAAAATCAAGCGAGCGCACAATAACAGAGAGTGTGTGAGACTACTGTATATGTACAGTAAATGTGGAAATAAGTCCTATCGGCTTGTTTGCTTTCTGACATTTCTGTGCTTTGTCGTCCACGCAGGCTCCAAAATTAAAGAACAAACACACAAGGAAAAAGAAAAATGAAAGTCAAGAGTTCACAAACGAGCCCAAAAAGGTCAGATTTGACCGAAACATCATCCAAGGAATCATCGAAGAAAAGCAAAATAGGATAAATATCTTCTTCTATCCAACCAACAGCTCATCAAACTTCTCTCAACCAGCTAATCAACTGATCATCACTGCTTCCAGCTCTAATTCAAGCCTCTACAACTGGGATTTGGCCACAACAAATACCTTGAGATTAGAGTCAAAGTCAGTATAAGTGCTTTGCAGCCTCAACGTGGGCGGCACGGCCGCAGACCGAGGCGTTTCCCGTCTTCAGGTGGAGGTTTGTAACTGGAGGGAGTTGGCTGCTCCTGTCAGATCTGAGATCCTGAGTTACTCTGCTGTCAGGGAGGAATGCTGACGCCGGCCTCGACCTGCACACACACACACACACACTGACACACACACACACACTGACACACACACACACACTGACACACACACCTCTAACTCTCACTGCCAACCTGTTTTTCCTGGCTGTTTGGTGAGCTTTAGTCCTACTGCTGAGGGATAGTTTGGATCCTTATGCGTGAAAATATGGATCAAATTATACAAAACAGCTGAGAATATTCACATTTAAGGAGCTGGAAGCAGACAGTTCAGGGGATTTCACCTCTATAATAAAACATCTTAACACGTCTCGGTCAGCTTCCACATACTGTAATGATCCTGTAATAATCCAGTAATCAATTCAGGCATTAAACAAAGAAAAATCCAACACAAATGCTCAAGAAAAAATTGTTTTCAGTGATGGTTTTCATGTTGATGATTAATTATTTAACAGTATACAATCTGTTGGATTTCTGCAACAGGAAAAACTGACCGATGACGAGCTACCACCGGCCATATATGACTAACGGCCCTATTAGTTCATAATTCCTGGTTACTGTTCAAGTCAACAGATTTATGGTTCTGTTGTTTTCCCATCTTTGGCGTCACACACTGACGAACAGATGGAAAAAGTTGGCCAGCTATCTAAATCAAACATGAAGCTAACAAGAGGGATCACAGAACTAAAACCAGAGCAGTTGCATCCCTCTTCATCTAACATTTAAGCCCAATAAAACAGTCAGTTTTCAAACATCCCTCTGGCCTAAATATAGCTAAAGACGTGGCAGACGGCTCTAAACATAGACGGTTGCTTTTATGTATTTTCAGAGTGTGTGTGGATGAAGTGGAAACGCTGACAGTCAGACAGTCAGGAAGCTGGAAGACATGAAACATCACACAGTCGCCTCAGAGGAGAATGTGGCAGCCAGAGGTGTCACACAGAGTTGTCAAGTCATAAGGGCCAGCAAACACACACACACACACACACACACACACACATCTCTGGTCTCACTAACGTCCCACCAGGCACAGTAATTGGCCTAAATAACGAGCTGAAATAGGTCTGACTATTTGGAGAAAGTGATCAACAACACAGAGGGTCAAGATGTAGGGCTGCAACTAAAGATTACTTTCATTATCGATTAATCTGCTTGTTAATTATCATGATTAATCCATTATGTTACATATATATTTATTTTATACCTTTAGTTACTAGTTACTTTGCAGATTACATGCTGCATCAGAGCCAAAGCAACAAGAATCTTTCGACCCATAGTATAAAGTAGATACATACTTCTAAATTCAAATATAATTTACTTTTAAGTACATTAATTGCCAGAAAATTACTTTAAATACTTAAATACATTTAATACTTTAAATGTAAGACTTAAACAAAAGTACTAAGTTATATTTTATCACGATATCTTTACTTTTAGTCAAGTAACTTTTGGGTACTTTTTACTTCACTGTCCAAAACCTAATGTCTCTTCATTTACTATCATAAATTACCCAAAAAAAAGCAGCATATCCATCTATTTTTTTACTCCTTTGCTTGAAAAAAGATTTTAACGATTGATTTTAATGATCTAAATAGAAGGAAATACATTTCCTTTCCAGCCACTATTTGATTAATCACTTAACTGATTATTCATTGCAGCTTTAACACACACAAAAAACCCTCTAACAAGCCTTTATTAGCTCAGTTACTCTGTTGCATTTCCCTGTTCATTCACAACTTACTTCCTCTCTAGACAATCAGTTTAAGCGCCGCTTGCCAAGGACACGGTTTCATCCAAGAGGAAATAACTACGATAAAATAAACATCAATCAAATCTATTTTTAAAGATATCATACTGTAGAAAGTGAGGTTTCCATGACTCTGTGCCTTTAAAAGAGCCGCCGGGACTTCTGTAAGGTCACAGCCACACAGTCAACGCCCCCCAGGACGGCCACGGTGGCAAAAACACCGACAGAGCTGCTGCAGGAATAAAGGTGGGCGGTGCCTGCTCAGACCTGTGAGAGCTGAGCAATCAGAGCATGCTAGGCTTTTTGGAGGCGGGGCCTTAAGGGTGAATCAAGCCCCCGGGAAGAGCGCCAGGCTTTGAAACCAAGTTTCAGTCCGTTTTTAGTGTGGTTTGACTGTTATAATTTGAGCCATTAGGTCCAATAAAGCCGCACGATTAAATTATTTTATCCTTATTCGAGTTAGCTGGGCGCTAAACTGGAAGTTAGCCGGCTCCCACGCTCTATGGACCCCACAACGCGGAAGACCCGGGTATATTCATCGCCGGGAAGTCGAGCTTTTTAGGCTTCATGCGTCAATGAGCAGCAATGGACAGTTTGAGAAAAATAATGTCTTTTTTGAACATTAAAGTGCGTAAACATGTTGCAGACACCCCAAAACAGAAGCACGAACGAGAAAATGAGCACGGCATGAGACCTTTAAATGACATCCAGAGATCCAGAGTCCTCGGCCGTGACCCATTTCAGGTCCAAACCCGGCTGAAGTAACGCTGCATGGAGAACACATCCCGCCTCACTAACAGGATGTGAAACCATACAGCCTGGCATAAAAACACACACATACAAACAGGACTGTCATTCAGCTGTTTCCACTAAATCATTGAGCAACAGTGCAAACACTCATAAGCATTGAAACACATGACCAACATCAGCCAGTGCCACTGTGTGTCATGTTCAATGTGGTGTTGAAACCCCAGATTGCCCCACTGGTGTGTGAGTTGTGTGTCTCATTCATTGTGTACACACACAGAGGCAGGGATTGATAAAGCTGCTGCACTTGACACTCCTTCATACATCTCGCCTGTTGCTAACCACCTAGCAGGCTAACTGGCCCACCAAAAACACTCCCACAAAAATATATTAAAGAGGCTTTAAACGATGAATAAAAGAGCCAAATAGAGGAAAAGAGAGCTCTTAGCTACCACCAACAACCTCGCCTCTCATTGTCAGCTCTGACACCAGTGAGCAGAATGCCAATTAGTTAGCTAGCTAAGTTAGCTGGCGTGAGCTCAAGTTGCCGGACAAGTTGACTAAACTTTGGCGACAAAGCCAAAAGGACAATACCGGGTGAAAACCCAGAATCCACCCCGGATACCGAGGAGTCGTTGTGAGGGTGTCTACACCGGTGTCCGCGCCGTAAATCCGCCAGCTTTTCTGTTTTGCTAAAGTTAGCCGGCTAGCTGTCCGATAATGGAAGCACGACCGTTAAAGTTTTGAGCCGGAGTTGCTAGCCGATGCTAGCCGAGGTTAGCCGCGGGCTGACGCCGGCGGCTGAGCAGCCTCGGCCGGGGAGGAGAGCAGCCGCCCCGCGGGGGGGGTGGTGGTGGTGGTACTCACCGGAGCGTCGGCCCGATGCAGTTCGTGTCCGTGCTCTCGATCTCCCGCAGGATACGCTCGTGTTCCGCGGCTGTCTCCACACTCGCCATCCTGCATGTTGCTCTGGACGGGTCCGAGCTGAGCCGAGCTGAGCCGAGCCGAGCGGGACTGGCTGGGCTCCGTGCGTCACCGCAGGAGGAACCGGAGGGTTGGTTCGATGTGTTCACAAGAGCGGCCCGGGCGAGCGGAGTCTGTCTGCAGCGGGACAGGAAAGTTTAATTACAATGTTATCTTTAATTTTATAATGTTTGGATGCAACAAGTGAGACTGAATGAATACATAAAGTTAGTATAATTAATTTAACACCAAAATTAAAATATTTATAATAACATACTTCTATTATATTTGATTTAACACATCACTTTTATGTTTTTCCTATTTAAAACCAGTTTTATTTAAGTACATTTAATATCAGAAAACTCAGACTTTTACTCAAGTATTTTTGTGTGAGACTTAGTAACATTTTAACATGATATCTTAACTTTTACTCAAATATAACTTAGCTTAACTTAATTAAATTAAAATTAGTTTTTAAAGCAGGGTCTGGAGACCTCCAGGGGTCACTGAGAGTAAAACAGATACTGTATTATAGTTTTATTTTATTCTTTACTGTCTGGAACTTTTAAAAAGTACATAAAGATGATTATTCCAGTAGTTTCTCACTTACTGTACAGTACACACAGCAGCTTTTTCCTCTTAAAACATAATTTGTCTTGTTTTGTTCCCATTAAACATTATTTTATTACTTATTTTATTAGTCTGAGTGCACAGTGTCAATGAGCTCCTAGTAGTTTTAGAAATCTCCAACTTTATCTGTGACAGGAAACAATAAGTGGGAGTGACTGAAGTCAGTGAAGCTGCTACTGTGTATATGATGCAAGACTTCCGCTCGACTTTTCAAAATAAAAACCATACTACTTACTTGCTGCTTTTAGTCTGTGATTGCTGTTGTTTTATGTTTTCACTGTGTCGTTTTCCTTCTATATCATGTAAAGATTGTTTGAGCACCATGGGATGTGCTCTATAAATAAAATATATTTTTATTATTTTATTGTTATTTTTTACTAACGGTGACTTTTTTGTTATTTACGACGGGCGCTTTAGTTTTACATCCACGCTCAAACTCACTAGACAGTAAGCAAAGATGGAATATCAGAGCCAAAGCAGCACATTTTTAATTTATTTATTTTATCAGCCAATAGTTAAAAATAAACATTGATTCTGATATTCAGAAAAATGCTGAATATTGGATCCAATAATCTGACTAACCAATAATCTTTCAGCCCATAGTTTATAGTAGATACATACATACATAAATAAATATAATTAACTTTTATGTAAGTGCATTTATTGCCATAAAATTACTTTTTCTCAAGTGTGACTTTTAAAATTAAATCAAATCATCCGCTTTTATTTTGGAGGCGAGCTCACAGTGCATCCGGTGTCCCTCTCGCTGTTTCTAGCTTCATTAGCTCTTCTGGTTCAACCTGCTGTTGGAAGTGAACAGAACCGAGACAAGTCCAAATGGAGGTAATAATGAATAATGAAGGACTTGATGAGACATTAGTGATGAGCTGCAGTCAGCTGTGAGTCTGTCTGAGTGTGTGTTCGTGCTGAACGAAGGCTGACAGCAGTGTTTTGTTAGCATGCTGGAGTTAGCATGAGCATAGTGAAGGATCAGAGTCCAGCTCCTGCAGTGATAACACACCTGAAGAAATCCAGCTTTTAATACTGTTTTATACTGTTTTATACTATATACTAAACTTTATTGAGCAGCTTGTGTAAACTTTGATTTAACTGTGTGTTTGTTTGTGTATATTTATGTCCAGTTTTACTTTAAAACTGCAACATATTACATATACTTGTATAGTACTAGTTACCTTCATTGTAAAGTAATATATTACTTTTAACACATTTTAATCGATTTTGTGACGTTGTTATATTTTGCATTTCTGTCTCTCTCAGCCCAAGAAGAAGTTGATAAACTCGGCCGACAGCTGTGTGGACGAGGCTCTCTGCGGCCTCGTGAGGGCCAGCGGGGGCCTCTCTCTGCTGAAGGGCCACCGGGTCGTGCTCCGGTCCGACCTGGACAACCTGAAGGGCAAAGTGGCCCTGCTGTCTGGAGGGGGGTCCGGACACGAGCCGGCACACGGAGGTACGACCTTACACTCAAATAAAATGCAACACAGGCCGTCTCTAAGTATCCCAGCTCTTATTTCTCGTGTGTCGTCGTGTGTCTACAGGTTACGTTGGGGCGGGTATGTTGTCAGCAGCTGTAGCAGGTGGAGTGTTTGCGTCTCCACCTCCTGCTAGCATCCTGGCTGCTATTCTCTCCTTGCACAATGCAGGTAATGTGCACCAGTTGGCCTTCTGAGAGCTAGTTTTATATGTATACTGATTGGTCTTTTGTCTAATTATTCATCAAAGCCATGTAAGGTACAATTAAGGGGTCTCATGGTTTCAAAAAATGTATTTTCATGCCGATTAATTAAAGAGTAACATCCCTCCTCCCTCCACAGGAGCCTCCGGAGTGCTTCTCATCGTGAAGAACTACACCGGCGACCGCCTCAACTTTGGATTGGCCGCAGAGCAGGCCCGCAACCACGGCGTCGCTGTCGACATGGTGATAGTCGCAGAGGACTGCGCCTTCGACCAACCCAGTAAGGCCGGGAGGAGGGGCCTGTGTGGCACCGTCTTCATACACAAGGTAAACAACAACAATCTCAATGAGTATTATTTAAACTAAGATACTAAAATATCTGCTCACACCTTCTGACAGCTGGCAGGGGCCTTGGCAGAAGAAGGCTGCCCATTGGACCAGATTGTTTCCAAGGTGACCGAGGTGTTGAAGGGGATCGGTGAGTCTGTTTACGTTCTCGAGCCTCGGTAGAAAAATCTGGAGATGTTATTCCTCCATGAATCTTGTCGGTGCGTGTGTTGCAGGTACACTGGGGGTGAGTCTGTCTCCCTGCAGCGTCCCAGGCTGCCTGCCTTCTTTTGAGCTGCCGCCAGGAGACATGGAGCTGGGACTGGGTGAGGGACGATGAAGAAGTGGGAGGAGGAGGAGGAGGAGGAGGTGGAGAACAGGTGGAATTGTGCAAAATTGTAAATGCTGACTGGTGTTTTCCATCTTCTTCAGGAATCCACGGTGAACCTGGAATCAAAAGGTCAAAGGTGATTCAGATCGAGCCACAGCCAGCCTGAATCTACTCTCTGATGATCCTTTTCCTGTTTATATGTTCATCTATTTGTCTATTTGTCAGGTGGCCTCTGCAGATGAGGTGGTGAAGACCATGATCGATCACATGACCAACCCTGACAGCCAATCACATCTGCCTCTGAAGTCAGGTCCTCTGAGTATAATGTGTTTAACGTTTAAAAAGTCTGCAGCCATTTTGCATTTGAACTCAGAGTGCGTCTTCTCCACAGGAGACGATGTGGTCGTGTGTGTGAACAACCTCGGAGCTCTGTCGTGTCTGGAGATGGCAGTGGTTACTAGGGCGGCCATCTTGTGTCTGGGTAACTATGGACTCATTTGCTTGACTGAACCCTTAGCGATGAACTGAACAAACTAAATACTAACAAATAAAAGACATAATACTAAGTCTTTTTGACATTTTGACCTCTTTTTGATGCTAAATCTCAGAGGATGTAGCAGAATATAACTGGCGGGTTTTACGGTTACAGAGGGTCGTGGTGTGGTGGTTGCCAGGGTGATGTCCGGGTCGTTCATGACGTCACTGGAGATGGCGGGAGTGTCGCTGACTCTGATGAAGGCCGACCAGGAAACACTGAGACTTTTTGGTGAGCCTGTACAGACGTTACACATCAATACTAACCCCGTTCTTAAAGGAATAGTTCCACATCAAAGATATTTAACATCCTTTATCCCAAACAGACGCCAAGACCAGAGCCCCCGCCTGGCCGAACCTCAGCAGTGTGTGTGTAAGCGGACGCAGCTACATGACGGACCCTCAAGCCGCGAGCACACGGCCTCAGGACGACCAGCACCCTGAGGGTTAGTTTCCATGGTTACCTACAGTGTGCAGCTCTTGCTGTAGTTTTTAATGACTCGAGTATGTCGGCTCGTGGTTTCTTCCAGGCCCTCTGAGTCCTGCGATGCGTAAAGCGTTGGAGAGAATTTGCTCCACTTTGTCGGAAAAGCAGGAGGAACTGAACTCTCTGGACCGTGCAGCCGGGGACGGAGACTGCGGGAACACTCATGCACAAGCTGCTAAAGGTAAGTAACAGTTGTAGCATCAACATCAACACGATGAAGCTTCTCCTAATCACACTTTTAATGTTGTGAAAATGCTCATTCAGCCATTCAGGAGTGGCTCAGGGATCATGTGGTGCCTGGTTGCCCCGGGAAACTGTTATCAGTCCTCGCTGGATTGGTGCAGGAGAAGATGGGCGGGTCTTCGGGAGCGGTAGGTTTCCTTAAATGTTGTCGTAATCTACACTTTCTTTGCCCCGCACTCATCTCCTCGTGTGTTTTCAGTTGTACAGTTTGTTCCTGACCGCAGCGGCGGGTCACGTGACCGAGGGGCGGAGCAGCGCTGCAGCATGGGCGAGCGCAATGCATGCTGGGACACAGGCCATGAGGAGGTGTTTATTTTGGATGTGCCTACATGGCTGAAAAAAAAAGTTCAGAAATAGTTCAGATGATTATAAACATTCAGCAACGTCAACTGTGTTTCAGATACGGCGGTGCCGACCCTGGAGACAGAACGATGGTCAGAGAGTTTTTATTTTCTCGTTTCTCTGCTACTTTTCATGCTTTTTTACTATTTTAAAGGGACACTATGCAACTTTTTATGGGCCTTTAAACAGGGACAGAGGTCTTGATACAAGGAATAGCCAAACAGGCACATTGCCCATGTAGAAGTCCTACAACAATACTGGACTATGACACTGAAAAGGCTACATAGTGCAACTTAAACTATTTCCTGTTTAATTTATAATGTCACCAGCTGTAAAATGTTCATTAAACAAGCACTTAATATCTCTGTTTATGTTTCACTTCCTGTCTAGTTGGATGCTTTGTGTCCTGCAGTGGATGAGCTGATGACGCTGACCACAGCACCACCTGGTGGAGAGATGGCCGTTCTACAAGCTGCTGTTCAGGTACATTAACATGCTTTTTATTCTAACACTGACCTGCAGCTTGTGTTCATACATTCCTTAAATCGCTACCTTACTTCTCTCATCCCAGAAAGCGGCACTGGGGGCGGAGTCGACCCGTAACCTCACAGCGAAGGCGGGGCGAGCCAGCTACATCGCAGCTGAGCGGGTCACCCTGCCCGACCCCGGCGCCGTGGCCGTGGCTGCCATCTTTAGAGCTGTGCTGGAGTCCCTGGAGGGGCAGAAGTAATCCAGAAGATATGATAACTATCACCAGACTAATGACCAGAGCGACACAATTCTTAGAAGCACATTTCAAGTTTTTGCAAGGAGTACTTGATGGACACATTTAGACGTGATGGGTGGTGTTGATGAAGAGGTACTGTGGTGAGCACATGAGATCCAGTGTAGTAAATGAACAGAAACTGGGAAATTTGGGGCCTAAAGGAAATAAAATCTGTCTAAAAGCTGATGATACGCTGTGGAAGAATGGAAGATTTAAAGAATATGGTCAAAAACAAGGGAAAAAACAGTGTAATGGTCCTTTAAATTTGATTAACAAGCTCAAAGATGCTGTGAAAGTTTAGCAATGACTTATTGATCTGATGGTTATTTAGTTTTACTTGTTGGAGTTTTGGTTGAATCATGATATGAACATTCCTCGTTACTACTAATGAAGACAGCAGAGAATAAATACAGATTTAAAGATACTAGTAACTAGATTTTCACAGGTAACACTGTGATACAGGTAACACTACATGGGAACAACTAGACATTAGGTACAGTGTATATTGTATGTTAAAATCAAAGGGCTGAACACATCTCCAGTGAGTTTTCTAATTAAAGGAGTACTCCGACTGTTTAGCGTCCTGCGAAGACTAATTTTTGTAGAAAATGGTAAAAATTGAAGCAGCAGAGGCACAAAATACAAAATCCTACATTTCCCATAATCCAACTTGAAACTTTCAAACAACTACGCAGCCTTTGTGTTGAAGGTTTGTTGTCTCCTCTTCTTGAAGACAGATAATAAATGAACATATATTTTTACATATCATGTCTCTTTCACCCTCCACTCTGTAAGAAATGCTGTACCTTGATTAAAATGCACTTTAGTGATACCACAGTGTTGATTCTGACTAATAAAATAACTATTATACAGTATATAATATGTCCATGTGTGGTTTTACTGCAGACACAATGAGACAAATGCAAATATTTACTCGACTCAAGAGGTAAAAGCTCCATCAGACATCATTTTCATGGGTTTTCCTGTCTTTGGTTTTGTCGTGATAACAATCTTGTTCTTCATTCTTTCAGCTCTTTCTTTTATCTCTTCCTCTTAACTTTCATTTCTCTCGACCAAACTACTTGAAGCCCTACGCCGACTTCCTGACGAGCAAAGCGCTGCTGGTTAGACTTTGAACACGCCCACACACGCATATCACACATATCACAATCCTGCTGCGGCTCAAACACTCGCTTTCAGTTTAAGCAGCTCTGCTGTACACAGACACCAGCAAAGGTAACTTGCTTCTTGTTTTTAAAATGTGTGTCTGTGTGTTTATCAGATCTCCTCACTGCCGTGCTGAGATATGAAGAGAATCATGTTTACTTTTACTTATTTAAGACTGTGATTAGAAACACAGAGTGATCAGTGAACCTGCCTGATAAGCTGCCAATAAACACACCAGTTTCCTGATGTATTGTTGTATGTTTTCAGCTGTTAAAGTTGTTTAAAGTGTAAAAATTTGCTCTTTAGAATCAGATATCTTAACCATCGAAGCAACAGACGTGGTTAAAATGTAATCTAGCAAAACTGTTGCTTATATAATGCATTGTCAGAACTTCAATCAACAAAAACCTTTGGAAAAAGCAGATATCTGTCGAAAACATTAGTAATTTCAATCCATAAGAAGCACAATAAGGAGTGTACATAACTATTGGGTACAGTTTATATTCGGCTTTGATGTCGAACAGATTTAATAAGATTAGTTAATAAGTAATTGAAAAGTGCTTGAGAATAGAAAACCCAGTCACCAGAATAAATGTCAGTCAAGTATGTTTCTTTGTTTAGGCTCAATTTTTCTATTTCTCTCTTGACACAACGCTCTGCTTAGGTTAACGCACAAAAACCACTTGGTTAGGATGAAGAAAACATCACGGTTTGGCTTAAAATACCTGGTTTTTTTTGTCGCTGCGATCACAGATTGAGATGGGCCGACTTCCGGTGAAGTGGGCGCCACAAAAACCCAGAAAATGTCTGCGTCGCCTTAAAAAAACACGCTTTTAACAGCACAAAAAAGCCTGGAAATAAATAATAGGTGTCCTTTAAAATATCCACGGTCAGCCGTTTGCTACCCTTCTCAGGGTTCGCTTTTAAAAATTAGTCCACACAGTTATGGGGCAATGTATCACCAGAGTGACAGCAAGAGACGAAGAGGCACTGAGAAGACTTACAGATAGCCCTTCAACAAGGGGAAGTCCACACACAGAAAAAGGTGGTCATATATATCTTAATTATTCAGGAACGAAGCCGTACTTCATATCAGTTGACCAAATTCTCATGTGATCATTGAACAGTGCGACAACAATGCTGAATGAGGCCGTTTCTGACCACAAAAACGTGGTGTGGGACGTTAAAGTGCTTAAATAGAGAAGTGAAAGAAGCACTCTGATCTGTCACTGAGGTAAAATTAGACGTGTCATAGTCATAAAATACCTCAATACGGGTCAAACCACTGAATTCACAATGTTAAAGGGGCAACATGTGAGAATTTTAGTTGTCAACATGCAAAAAAATAACTAAAATAATCAACAGACTGTGCATAAATAGCAGTTTTAACATTTATTGTGTTGCAGAGATACCTAGTGAAGTTAGCATGCTAACCAGCTAACCCCATCCCGGTCCAAAGCTCCTGTGCGAGCGGTGTAAACACTAGCGCTCCCCCTGGTTTCAGTAACCGCCGCTAACTGTAGCTGCCGTTAGCACGTTAGCTGATTCTGTCTGGACTTGGAGCTCAGAGCGTAGATTATCTGGTCCATATATATATATATATATAAATATATATTTAACGTGCCGTGCATAAACCCTATTCGTTTATTTATATGTTGTTTATTCATCATATTTATCGTTGTGACCTCGTGGTTTGACACATACAACGCAGTCGGAGGTTTGCTCCCTAAAACGACTAGTGGTTGTTTCTGCTTCCTGTTGTGTCACAAACTTTAAAAGAAAAAACAAAACTTAAATTATCTAGTTTAAAAATGTAAACTTTCCGTGTCAGTTCAGATTTTCTTGCAGTAAATCCTTCTACTTCCTGCACAGTTATCAGCTCAAACTAATATATACACACACATATATATATATACACACACACACACACACACACACATATATATATATATATAAACACACGTTATAAACATTAAATACACCCTGTATTCTCACTATACCAGGCCCTTTATTTACCATGCTGTTCTCCTCACAGTTCAAACAGGAAACGACTGCTGTCATGGTTTTACTCACCCACCTGTTAACCAGAAAAATAAGCTGATCAAGGCCTCGGTTGCCGTGACGATCATACATCCACAATACCAGGAAGCTGATCTGCTGTTGTCTTACTGCTGATCCGTCTGATTTCTGCATCCGAAAATTCAAATTTCTTTCGTTTTTGTCTCCGTTTAGGGAAGTTAAAAAGTCGACTGTGTTTTTCTTTCTTTGTGTGTCTCAGATGGAGTTTGCCTGCAGCCATGTTGTGTGTAACTGGACGCCTGATGGAGAAGGTGATTTCATAGATTTACATTTTTTAAAATGTATTTCTGTTTTGTTCAGTTTTATTTTGGTGCTCGCGTGCTATTACAGTCCTGATTGTTTGATATTTAATGCTTTTATTGTGAAACTCTTTACTTTTTCCTTACTTACATAAAATGGTAGCGATGTCATGTTACCTTGTTAATAGTTTTATTAGTAATTTGATTATTTGTGCTGTTTAATTCAGTCTTTCTCCTCCGTCTTCATCCTGAGATGGTCCCCGGGGTGCCACTAAATTACTGCTTGATAATATTTTGAAAGTTTCTTATTTTTCAACAGAAATAACTGTGTCTAAAAACACACATTAACATGAATTCAACGCATGAATTCGTAAAACAAAACACTGATGATAGTCTACCCATGATCCCTCGTGCACCTTAAACTAAATCACTCTATTATTGAAACATATTTACCAGTTATTTGACATTCAGACAATCTTGTGAGCCACAAACGATTGTTTTATATCTTATCGAGCAAGCGACTCTGATAAAAAAATATACCCTCCACCTCAGAAACCACCGGAAAAACGCACTAACACTTGTCATGTTACAACTGCTGCCAACTTCTTTATATGTGGCACGACAGGCTGCTCTACACGCTGTCGTAGGCAACTTAACATGCACCGTCTCTATCAGACAAAACGTAGAAGACCTCTGCTTGATCTTTAATTGTTTAGCACCGTAAATCCGCCCTCATGAGCTCATTTTCCCAGCATCCACGGCCGTTTCTCCTTTCAAGCACCAGTATGACGGTTAAACAGACAAAAACACACCGCATCCATAAAGGTCAACGTATCTAAACTGATGTTTTTCTGTCTAGAGACTTCTTCACATCCTCAAGAGTATTGCGGTGAAATAACAGGAAAGCATATTAAGTGGTAATGTGTGTGTGTGTGCGTGTGTGTGTTTGTGTGTGTGGGCTTGCTTGCAAAAGCAAGAGAGCTGAAGAAGCACTGTGAAGATGAGCAGATAGCACTTCAACGAGGGGAAGTCCACACGCAGAAATGGTGGTCTTATATCTTAATTATTCAAGAACAAAACAGTACTTCATATCAGTCGATGAAATTCTCATTTGATCGTTGAAGCGACAACAATGTTGATTGAGGCCGTTTCTGACCACAAAAACATGGCGTGGGAGGTGAAAATGCTTAAATACAGAAGTAAAAGAAGCACTCTGATCTTTCTCTGAGGTAAAAGTAGACGTCTCATAGCCATTAAATACCTCAAATCAGGTCAAACGACTGAATTCAAAATGTTAAAGCATCAATGTGTGAGAGTTTTAGTCAACAACATTCAAAAAATAACTCAAAATAATCACCAGACTGTGCATAAATAGCAGTTTTAACATTATAGTGTCTATGTATTGTGTTGCAGAGATACCTAGTGAAGTTAGCATGCTAACCAGCTAGCCCTATCCCGATCCAAAGCTCCTGTGCGAGCGGTGTAAACACTAGCGCTCCCCCCGGTTTCAGTAACCGCTGCTAACTGTAGCTGCCGTGCTAGGTAAAAGTAGACATATCATAGTGATAACATACCTCAATACAGGTCAAACGACTGAGTTCAAAATGTTAAAGGGGCAATATGTGAGAATTTTAGTTGACAACGTTAAAAAAATAGCCAGTTGGCTGGGATTCACTCCAAAAAAGGGCGGGACAGAGCTGCTAACGTTAGCTCGAATCAAGACAGCATCCAAAACAGAACATGTGCTATAGTATATAACGTGTAACGCCACTAAATGTCACTTATTGAAAGGCTGGTTGGGGTTGGAAGTCATGGTTATCACTGTGGAAGGACGTAAGGTAGCTAGCCGGGCGTGCTAACGTTTGCAGCCTACGTCAAAGCAGATACGTTTGACTTCTCTTGTGATTTTTAGTATCTCTGTTAACGTTTCTTTACTTGAGCTCTTTTCTCTTTCTGTCCTCAGGTTCAGCTCCTCCGCCGCTGCCTCCTCGTCGTTTCAGAAAACCTCGGCCTACTTCTCTTCCTCTCCCTCCTCTTCCTCCTTCCCAGCCTCCACCCCTTCCTCCCTCCCAGCCTGTACCTCTTCCTCGCTCCCAGGCTCATCTTCGTCCTCGCTCCCAGCCTTCACCTCTTCCTCGCTCCCAGCCTCCTCTTCGTCCTCCCTCCTTCCCTCCTCCCGTCCCGCCCAGATGTAAGTCCTATTTGCTCTCAGACTCCTTCAAAGTAAATCACAAGTGTTTCAAAGTGATATTTGCTGTTTGCCTTCTTCATTCCTTTGTGCTTTTTAATCAGTTGACAAGCAGGAAGGTGAAACTAAGCTGGAAGCCAACGTCAACGTCGTCTTACTCGGTATCGGGAAACTCGTCGACATCAGCCAAGGTCAGCCACAAACACGCACATACACACACATACCTGTTTGATTGTTTGTTTTTTCATACCTCCTTTCATTTGTTCTCCTTCTGTCTGCAGCCTCAGGCCTGGAGACTTTCCAGAGCCCAGTGATTTGTGGGAAATGTAGAGCAGCCTTGTCATGTCTGAGTTCTTTGCAGCAGAACGTGAGTGGTAATTTATTGCACCTGCTCATGTACGGAGGACCGAAACTGACAACACAAAATATCCCAAAATAAATAAATACATTTATATGTGACTGAATGTTCCAAAAATAACAAACGTAAGCTTTAAATAATTTAGTCATGTAGTTTTTGTTTTTGTGTCTTGTTTGTTGCTTTCTTTTAACAGTCTTTTGTCAGAGTGACGCATTTTTATTTATTTCACCTTTTCTTCTCTGCAGTCATTTATGGAGGATTGAAACTGCCAAAATCAAAAATAAATAAGTAAATGGCTCAATAAATACACTAATATGCCTCTAAATGTTTCAAAAATAATCTAAAAAATAAATATAGGCATTAAATAATTTATTAAACGTGACATAAGTTGATATTTCTGCTTTAATTTGCCTTTGTATTACTTCCCTGTTTGTTAACTTTCCCATTTAATGTTCTGTTTTATTTATTTATTAGTTCATTTTTACATGTTTTCTATTTACTTACATTTTATTTCTGTATTATTTTCCATTTGCTTTTTCTCCCTGTTTATTTCCAAAAACATATTTGCTTAATTAATGCCTACATTTACTATCAATATTATGTTTGGTGCATTAAATGGCACATTAATTATTTATTGAGCCATTTATTTATTATTTATCTTGGCAGTTTCAGTCCGCCACACTCATGTAGTTGCCTAGTTTTTCTTTTCACTGTCTTTTATTTTTTATTTGTGAGCGATGCATGTTTCCTTCACACTGTCATAACTGTAGTTTCTTTTAGGAATAAAATAAATACAATTAAATAAATAAAATACCTCCCTCTCCCCTTCCTCTGGTCAGGTGTGGCTGTGTGAGTTCTGTGGATGTGAGAACAGTGTGAACGACGGCGTGCAGAGAGTTTGTGTCGGTCGGCGTGCAGGTGTTCACACCGACGACCTTTACCTGCCCAGTCACAGCGACGATGACTACCAGAACCTGGAGGACACGCTGGTGGTGTTCTGCGTGGACATTTCTGGCAGCATGAGTGTCACCACAGAGGTGAGTGTTCAGAAGATGTACTCAGATCATCTCCTTCTTCTTCTTCTCCTTCTTCTTCTTCTTCTTCTTCTTCTTCCTAACGTGTTTGCCTCACTTCAGGTCACATCAAGCAGTGGATCTCAGACGTACATATCCAGACTGGAGGTGAGTTTCTGATTAGGTGTTTATGTAATAAACATGGTGGACGTGTTGATATTAAAACACATATTTTGTTTTCCTCAGGGGATCCAGGATGCCCTCCAGAGGGCGCTATCGACCCTCCTGCAGCAGACGCCCCTCAGGAGAGTGGCACTGGTCACGTTCAACGATGAGGTAGGAGAGTAATAATTCTCTCCATTTTCAATTAAGTTATTAATTAATACTTGCAAGCTATTTGCTTTTCACCTGTATAATTTTACTTAATTGAATTACAGGTCATAATTGTGTCACAGGATGATTCAAGGGATGTTAGAGTTAAACAAAAATACTTCTTTCAAACAAAATTATGTTTTCTTTTCTCTTTTCTTTGGAAATAAAAGATTATTTTATGTCTTCAGGCCTCTGAAAATGAAGTAGTCTGAAGGGAAAATAGCTTTTTAGTTGAACTACTCGCCACTTTTGTCCTCCACAGCTCATAAAGTGTGACAAGAGGTCACAAGTAGAGTTTGTATTTGCTTTCAGAAGTCACAGTTTAATATTGTATCAGAAGTTTAGAGGTGTTTTTCAGGGTTTTTAAGTTGCCAGACTTTCACAACGGAAATATCTACAAATGTAGATTTAAATAAGCGTTATTATTTTTGTACAGCACTTTACTAAACTGGGTTACAAAGTGCTTCAAAAGAGAAGATACTAACACTACAAATGAAAATAAAACAACAGAATAATTATAAAACATCGTGAGATGAAACAAGGTTCGACTTCCTGTTTACTTGAATAAATGATCACACAGTGGTTTAAGACAGCAGATGTCGGAAGTGGTGAAAAGTTAAATATGAATGTTGCCACATTTAAAAACCTATCAACCATTTAACCTACTTGTACCTCATGCATTTGCTGTCTACAGGTTGTAATTTATGGTGACGGCACCAGTACGCCTCTCACTCTCAGGGACTGGGCGTTGGTCGACTACGACCATATATGGCAGCAGAGCGTGGCTTACAGCATCCCACACTGCATCGCCGAGACCCACCAACAGCTCGTACATAGGGTCAAAGAGTAAGTGATGATGGAGTGTGTGTGTTTGTGTTTCGGTTCTCGTTGTGCGTTAAAAAATCCTTGTGTTGCAGAAATGTAATCTTTTGTTTTTGATGTCGCTGTATGATCAGCTTCAAGGAGCACGGGGCTACCAGTCTCGGTCCTGCAGTGTTAGCCTCGGTGGCGATGGCGTCCAGGTACCCCGGGTCAAAGGTGAGTGCGTCTAAAAGGTATATTTTGGCACATTTGTGAGTCTTTGTGGGCGATGACGTTCCTGATCTTCTGCGTTCCTGCAGGTGATTTTGTGCACTGACGGCCGAGCCAACATCGGACTGGGTACGATGGAGGAAACTTCGTCTCTGTCGTCTTCTCTGACGCCTTATTTCTACCAACAACTGGCTCAACAGGCTGTGGGGAGCGGGTGAGGATGCACAAACACACAGTTGTTATGATGGCCATTCATGTTTTGTGATGTATAAATCAAAATAAAAGTACTTTCTTTGTTGTCTTCTCCCAGAGTCATAATTTCAGTCATGACTTTTGAAGGGACAGATTGTTCCTTGGCTGACGTTGGAAGACTTGCAGACACTACTGGGGGACGGGTGAGACGTTTCAGAAGTTTCAATGTTAGATTATGTTTCTTTAAGAGTGTATTTATGAGCAGGATCAAAGTATTTTTGTAAATGTTATGAATACAGAAACTTGACTGTTCCCTCTCTTTTCTCAGGTGAACATGGTCAGCATCGGTACTGTTGCAACAGAGATCCAGTTAGCCTCCATGGACAATGTGCTTGCTACGGGAGTCACGGCAACCCTGCTCGCTCCTGATGGAGTGTGAGTGGTGACTTGACACACCAATCACAAAGACATAGACACCTCACACTGGTGCTAACACTTTAGCAGTCCCTAAACATGGCTAATATTCTAGATAAACATGCCAAAATACTGAATTTCTTCCTTTCTGTATCGTACATGTAGCTCTTATCTATGCATTTGTTCTTTTAAGGTGATTTTAAATCCTCTTCTCTCACTTTCTCCACAGGTATTTTCCTTATGAGGATGAAAACAATCACAAACTGGTGAGGGAGATAGGGAACGTGACCAAAGGGCTGGAGCTCAGCATTCAGTTTGCTGTAAAACCGGAGTTTATGGGCGGTAAGACTAATGTTATTATCCTTACAAAGTCAGCTTTGCCATATTCTGTGAGTTAGTTTACATACATTGTGGGGACTTTGACCTGGCAGCCCACTGACATTATAGGGACCATGACTTTCCAGTCCACAGACATTGTGGGGACTCACACTCTGCAGTGTGTCCTGTTAGCCAATGTGAGCACATGACGATAGAAAGAATTGGACATATTTAATAAATTAAATTTGGTACTAGATACTTTGAGAGGAACCAAAAGCCAGTGTTTAATTATAACTGTATATCCAAACACATAATGCCTGTCGATGTGTGTGACAGCTTTTCTCAAGAGGGACACACTTCCATTCCAACTTCAGCTGAGCTTCAAGACCAGAGACCAACAAAAAGTCACTCGCATCATCACCGAACAGCGTCCAGTTGCTACCAGCAGGTAAACACTGAATATTAAACTTTTGTGGCATTGGCTTGATTGTAACCGTAGAGAAGAGTATCAAAAACTGTTCTCAGTCATTGTCATTGGTCATTTATCCATCTTTTTCTTATTTCCGCTGTCTGAAGTCGGATTTCAACTGGTAGCCTCAACATGGCGGTTCTCGGCGTTCACTGTGCTCAACTCTGTGCCAGTTTAACCATGGAGGGTCGAGTGCAGGAGGCACAGAGGCAACTAAAAGCACAGCAAGACCTGGTGGACCAAATCAGGTACGACTCTCAGACCTCTGACTTTACTTTGGCTCGTTCTGAGGGCAAATGAAACCTAATAACAGTACAAGACAAGGACTTTAGATGTGTAACTCTGTAGCTACAACGAAGCGTTCAAGATCTGTGATGTTGTCAAGCACTAAGAATAATGACCTCAGCCTATCACTGGCAAAAACAAGCCCTTTTATCGGACGTAACTTGAGTTGGGTGAGAGTTTCCCACAAGGATTTTGCAGCCTCGTCACAGCTGCCAGCTCAGCCTTTTGTTAAAAGTGTGAATCATTTACACACCCGAACATGTGAATAAAAATACTGGAATTTCCCTTTAAGGCCAGACATGCAGGTCTGACACAGTGTGTGTGATAAGGTGTCTGTGTGTGTTCAAGGTGTTGTTCTGAGTAACACACTTCCTCTTCTCTGCCACGCAGTAAGCACAGGCCAATCCAAAAGGAGGAGAGTATCTACGGCAACTGGGTGAACGCCATGACGACAATCTGCGATGACATCACCACAGAATCCCAGGTCAGCATTTCATTGTTTAATATTCAATAATTTGAATTTATTTTATCAGGAAAAGAAATAATTTTATTTAGAAGTTTTACATTTACAGAAAATTTGAAAAGAGAATAAAAGTGTTTGTTTGTCTGTTATTGAGCAGAATATCCCCAAATAACGGATGTCACTTAAACTTAGGGAATAGTTAGACAAAACTTAAATAAATTTGTTTAAAATATATTTTATGTGTTTCATAAAAACCTTCCAGAGATTCCAGACTTCTGAAAACCTTTAATCTAATTTCCTTTTACCCAGGCTCACAGATGGGACTGAGTGTGTCCAAGAACATCACTTACTTAATGATTTATCTTCTGCAGACTCTCTCTGATGAAGCAGCTAAGGTGATGTACCAGATGAAGAGAGCCAGCAGCGTCGCCAGCAGCATCGACAGCAGCATTGACAGCACCTACAGCAACACTGCTGCGGTCCAGAAGAAGCCTCTGTGGAAGAAAAAGAAAGCCCTCGTGGAAGGAATGTAGAACAATCAGTCATCAGCAAATGTGGAGACTTGATTTCATATTTAGCCATATTGGTTCACAACTTTTTCTAGCTAGGAGGTTTGTCGTACCGCTGACAGTGAAGGAATAATATTGAAATTCAACAACTGCACTCAAACCAGAAACTCAAAAGTCTGAACAGGGATTTGACTATGACTTAACAGTGAACATGTGATTGTAAACCTTGTGGGTTTGAGAAGAAAAGATGCTTTGATGATTTTTTAAAAATCTTTCATTTTCCACTTCCACAGCCATTTCAGCCTGGCATCATAACGTGTTAATTTGTTCAAATTACATCAAGAAAATCGTTGAAAATGGTCCATTTTTTAAAAACAACAATCCACATATCGTTTAGTTATAATTCTTAATCCGTCATACTTGTGTCGGCCCAGGTTTTTGGCAGAAGCTCCTCAACAGCAGAACAGAAAGACGATTTCTCAGATAGAAATTTCCTTCATGTGTCACTCACCTGAAATTTAGCCAAATTAATCTGCATTGCTTTTATTTTGATTCCTGTTTTATAGGAAATATAGTTCATGGAAGAGAATTTGTCTCATGTGAAATAAAACAATTTGCCTTTTAAAACACTCTTCCTGCCTTTGTAATGTTGTAATAATGTGTTGTAATAATTTATGAATATTGTATAAAAGCATATAGATCATCCAACTTGAACAACTGTTTTTAATATATAAGAAAAGATAAATATCAGTTTATCCAATATTTTGGTTCATGGCCAAATACATGCCAAATATCAGCATATTGGTATTCTCATTGTGAGCATGTTAGCTAGTTGACATTAACCTTTATCTCACAAACACATACACAAACTATGTTTCCCAATCTTTTTTAAAATAGTATATTTTTGCCGTATATTGGCCTATTTATTTTCCACTTGCAAGCCCACTAATGTTAACTAACATACAGCGTCACAGTTAATTGCCAGTTCATAAGCAAATTATCATTTTGGGTTGGACAGGAGCTGGATGTCTGTGGATTTAATTAAATATAAATTAACGTAGGTTTACTATGTGACTTTGCCTTACCAAATGTATTTAAATAATCTTTTAACCTTGACCTTTGAACCTTTGAGCCACTCAGAAACAGATATCAAGCCACTGGTAACTCACACATGACTTGTAGGAGATCTGTCGAGAGGGTTTTTTCTGTATTGTTCTATGTGACATTGACACGCTTGCATGCATAAGGTGATCTATTGCATGCATATACGAACGGTGGCCTTTGGGTGACACAGAAGACTGTGTGTAATGACAGGTACGCTCATCATTTGTCACTTTGACTTCTTAAGAAGGATACCAGGGATGCCTCCAGGCTCTCAGAGTCAAATACTAGGCCAATGGTGTGTTAAGGTGGCCCAATTAAACTCAGAATTTAAGTTAAAATTTAGTTTACCTGAGTTCACCTGTGTGTAAATAACTCTAACAGCCTAGATGTAACATTTAACATGTGCAGGCTGCTAACAAGAAATAAGGCTGCAGCTATGCTAGTCTTGTGAACCTGTACTTGCAGTGCTTTGAGCTAATGCTAACATTGTGCTCACAATGACAATGCCAACATGCCGATGTTTAGCTAACAACATTTTAAACACTATGTCTGCTAAACATCAGTTGTCGGAAATGTTAGCATGTCGATGTTAGCATTTAGCTCCAAACACCTGAGTTGCACCTGCACACCTGTACTGTGTCAAATTATCAGACAATACAGCAAATTTCAACATCAACAGAAGTGGCGAGTGGATAATTACCACAGCTGACTGAGTAAAAAAAGGCCATGGGAAACACGTCAACTTGAACAATACCAGACTTTTCTCTTGCAGATGTTCACTCTAAATCAAATTGTCTGCATACCATATGTCCTATCTGTCACATGCATTGTCAGCGTGTTTTTGGTGGAGTCTGACTCGACACATTGACCTAGATTTCTCTCCACAGTATGTTGTGCGTGAACGCAGACTGTCACTGAGGACTGTGTGTAATTAATGACAGCTAGTCAAATGTCGTATCATATTCAATTCTGACTTTACAACTTGTAGATTGATCAATTTATAGTAAAGTGAGTATATTATAGTGTTGAAGTCATGTGACCGCGATGTAGTTGGGTGTTTATAGCCTAACGTTAGCTTGTTATTTCTGGCAATCGTGCTTAAAAAATCTTAAAAAGTGGTGTTCGTCTATGTAGATTATCTTGCTGAACAGCGCATTTTCAGCAATAATCCAATATCCAATTTTAAATATCCCATAGACTTTTTGTCGAGGGAATGTCGATGCTAACTTTCGTGTTAGCCTACAAAAATACGTCGTCCTTGCTGCTGTATATCGAGGAGGAACAAACTGCTTTGGGATGCTTGAAAGTGCAGTTTAGTGAAGTAAAGCGGGATTCAAAAGTCCCAAAATGAAACAATGGACGAACAAAATGTAATTTACGCCTTTGGAGTCGCACTTTTTTAATGAATGCGTAAAGCTAACGTTACTGGATCTAGGTGCTGTTATACTAATATTAGCTATGTTACATTACGATTAATCAATTCTAGCTGACAACACAAATACAACATTAGGAAGTTTCACATCACTTACTTCTCCGAACTTGGAACCAGAGAGGGTCCGATGGCAGAGGTGGGTCCAAGTCCATAACTTCCTCCATTTTGTAGCTGTCCGGCCCACAACTTGACTGTTTTGAGTCACTGACACTACTCTCACACTGTTGTTTTCAGATAAAAGTCTCTTGAAACCCACAGTAAACTTGTTTAGCACATACAGGCTTAGTTAGCAACTAGTTGGTGACCAATGTAGCATTTAGCAGCTAAATAACCTCCAGAGTCCAAAATCAGAGCTCAAAGAGAGTGAATACTGGACTTATATTTGCGAGGTGGTTAACTCCAAATGATGCCAACGTTGCAACTTGAAATGTGAAGATATGTCACCGTGTAGCGTTCACAATTTGTTTTTTTTACTACGTCACAGAACTGAACGCCGTCCAGTCACATCATGATCTCATTTACAAGGATTGTAGAAAACAGGTTCAAGTCTTGGCATCAGCTAATGTGTGTCAAAAGTCAGTGCAGGTGCAGTTTATAATCGGCTGCGGCAGCAAATCAACATAAAAACAACAGTGTGGAATGTACAAGAGGAAAAATACTGCTGGTGCTGTTGATCAACAGATAGTACAGTTTTTTCATTAGAGGAGATTTACCTGAAGCCAAATCTTCTATGTGTGTCACTGAAACACGTGCTGAGTAAAACACACGTGTATTACAAGGTGACAAAGTAGGCTACATATACTTAAGCACCAGATAAGTGCTATCATGAGAAGCTTGTTCTTGAGTATTTGTTTTTCATGCTCGCATATTTACTCGAATAGATTTAACTGGCAGACATAGAAGCATAAATGAAGCTTATTAAAATGCTGCCCACACAGTAATCAGTATTAACAACCCAATTTTTATTACCACATCCTTGACATTACTACTGTCAAGGATGTTGTACTTTCGCCCATGTCCGTTTGTTGGTTGGTTTGTCACGAGGATTAAACAAAAACTATCCAACTGATTTCAACGAAACTTGTGTTGAAGATGGATCTCAGCCCAGAATAGACCCCATTAACTTTTGGTGCAGATTCAATAGAGGACATTTCTTTTTAGCGTTTTCTTTCTCTTAAAGTTTAAGTTTTATTTGATATTGGATGGGGTTTGATTGAACTAAAGGGGACTGTTGGGCGCTCTATGAATGCCATTCCAGTTCATGTATGAATTCTTTGGTTATGGCAAAAAACAAAACAAAAAAACCCCAACATGTTTTGTTTTTTGTCGTACTTTGTCAAACCTCGAGTCCAAGTGAACATTTGTGCCAAATTTGAAGAAATGTCCCGGAGATGTTCCTTAGATATCGTGTTCACAATAATGGGAAGGACGGCACGACAACTTGACAAACATAATTCCTCCGGCCACGGTTGTTGCAAGCACAGAGGAGTAAAAGGTACGCTACGTTTTTCGTAACTCATGAAAACAATGTGTTTCACAATAAATCAACTAAAACTGACCAACACAGCTCAACCTAGTTTTTCTTATCGGTTAATGTTGACCCAGAAAAATCTGTGCCAAAGGTTGTAATTAACAAGAATCTGAATCACCAACACGTTTAAGAACAATGTTATTGTTGTTTTTAACCGAGCCCAGCATCCTGTTTGGGTACACGTTATCTGAGATTAAGCTTATCGTTCTCTGGAGATTTCGCCTCATTAATCACAAGGAATGACTAACTCGACAATGTGAAATGCCGAACACGCGCTCACACACGGAGAAAGTAAACAGACGAATGCTCGCGAAAACACGCCCACGGACCAAAGAGTGAGCAAAGAGTTGAAAGGGAGCCGATCAAGCAAAAGGCACATACAGGTGGCAGAAAGCATTCCAGCAGAGTCCTGGTACAGATCGAGGCGACGATATGAGGAGCTAATTTTATTCCTCATGCCATCACTGAGCTCCGGTCACGTTGTTGCGCACGATGTTTTGAACGTGGCGAAGTTATTGACATTTAAGTTATTCTCAGTTGTGATACGTTAACAGTGATGAAGAAGGAAATTATGACCGGCGGGGTGGAGCGGGAAAAGGATATTGTTCCGTGTTCACAAGCCAATTTTTTTTTCTTTTCAGGGAGACAAAGAAAATCATTATCGTATTTGGCTTTACGGTGTCATATGTCATATGAATTTGTCTGATAGATAAATTAAAATATAAAAGGTTTGTTTGTTGTCTGACGAGTGAGTTCACAACATAGTTAGCCTAGCTTAAAACAAATGGGAACAAACGAGAAAAATGTGTCTTCCAACCACTAAAAAACTTATTTTTCTTTGCACGTAGCATCTTGCAAGCTAGTCAGCTAGTCACCAAAATGTTATAGAGCCAGCTGTATTTTATTCAGAGTTAAGAAACTATGAAAAACTAGCAACTTCTCTAGAGTTACGTTACGTCAGCCTCCAACCGTAGTGACACTGCTTTTTTCCTTATTTAGTTACTTTACTTGTTACAGCTAGCTTACATGTTATTAGCAGTATTTACTGTGCATTTTGAGGGGTTTTTAGCATTTTTGATCATTTTGATAACCACCTCACTGGTCACGTTAGCCAGTAAGCTAACGGAGCTGGCTACTAAAATGAAGAAAAGCACTTAAAAAGCACTGTAAGGAGACCAAGGTTGGATGCGAAGGTAAAATTACTGTAAAATCAACTCTAAGTAGTAGTTAGTTAAGTTACCTAATTTTCACAGTTAGCTTTGTTCATTTTAAGTTCCCATTTCAGCAGAGGCTTAGCTAGTAGCATGTTACAACCAGGTGTTATAGTCTCTGGTTCACTTTACGTTAGCCTTGCATTAGCAATGTTAGCGAAACTCTGACTGCCACTTATTATTCAGGACATAATGACAAAGAATATGTTTTGTTTGTAGTCGGCTCTTAATGTTACATTTCATGTGACAAAATGTTAAAGAAACCTGGGATTTGAACCAGCGTACATATTGTTTTTCAAAAAAATCACGTCCCATTAGAGAACCGGTTAGCTCAGGGTTTTAGTAGACAGAAGAAGTAGAAATAGGACGTCCATGTTACAGTACAACCATGTGTTGGTGGCTCGACGGTGCCAGTCGAGGGGCCCTGTTCAAATAAATGATATTAGACAGAGCTCATTTAGTCTGAAGGGATCCTTAATCTTGTTTACATGTCCATAAAACAACAATTCAATGTGCTTTTAGCTCGTTCTTGGAGTTCACCAACTCCTGAGGGAAATATCTGGCTCTCCATGTTCACCAGCTAGTTGCTATCGTTGTCGTCCTGCTGTGTGGTGTTCGACAAGCTTTTTCACTGAAAAACAGCTGCTTGCTTTGGCTTATCATAGTCACGTTTGTGGCCAGGGAATCACGTTCATCGTATCAGATTCAATCTCACAGGTGAGTGTAGGTGTTAATCCTTCTCACTCTAAACAAAGTGTGTTTGCTCCCGTCCTGAAAAACACATGGAACAATAAAGAAGGTTGAGGGGAGTGATTGTGGTCATTTGACCTACTCCCTGTGAGTATCAGACTCAACCAGTCCTGCCACATTTACCTGCCACAGAGAGTTGAGTGGGTGTGGTGTGTCTTCACACACACAGACACACACTCACAGACACACACACCTTTATATTTCACAGCCTGAGCAAACACCCATCATAAGTGGGAGTGTGAGGGCTCGAGATACGACCTCTGAGGATCAAGAGTTTTTGTACACCTCTGGAGCTGTTTGGATATTTTTTTTAAAATCCTAACCAGCAACAAGAAAGGTACCAATTTTAATTTTCTTATTACGTGTTTGATTTGTAATTAAAGTATCTCAAGAAAACATTTATTTGCAAAGGACACGCTGTTTAGAGTCGGAATAGCATCTCATGTGCTGTATGGAAAGATTTCTCCTACCACGTATCATTTGAAAGGTCTTAAATGTCAAAAGTAATAAGATACACCTTCATAACTGATGTAGGCTGTAAGAAACAACTTCTTTAATGTCAAAGACAAAGACCCGACTATGTTTAAGCTAATTAAATACATTTCCTAAATAATTATCCCAAAGTTGTATTATTTAAATGCATCTATCAAGAGCTCAACAATCGTCCCAACACATCTGCATTTGTACTCAAGCCAAGCTATGTTTACTTTACCTCTCTTCACTTTAATTGTTTCTTTTATGACTGACGGGAGTTTTTTTTTAAGCTCTAATTATAGGTTGCAATCGGATGTTATGCATGTCCAAAATTGTTTGTGCTTTGTGATGTCTTGGCTTCAAACCAGTTTCCTTGAGGGTAATGAAGCCTGAAGCTACAAGTTGTAATGTTACAGAAGGCAAGCAAGGAGGGGTGATGGTGGATTACTTTATCAGGTGGTTTTATCTCAGACATGATAACAGAAATTCTACATTTGTTGCTGTTAACGTAAAAACCCTGGGCCACATTTTTTTGGTCTGTAAAATCATGTTTTAGGTCAGTTTCTATCTCGACCCAAGACCAGAATTTCGGCCACGTAGAAAGCAGACTTTTATGGTTAGTCCCCTCAAAAACTTTTTAACCCTGGAAAAATGGAAGAAACCTGAAGATTTTGTAAACGTGACACGTCCTCATCTGTTTTTGAGCTTTTGACAAATAAATTCCAAATAGAAAAGTTGAGGAATATGTAGCAAAGTATTAACACTAGCCTGACTTACGGGGGATGTAGACTGTCAGTATTTTCCTCCCTTTCGATATCCGCGCATTTTCAAAATAGTCATAGTCAATCTCCGAGCTGGCAACTGTCACATAAAACATTATTGCCGTTTAACCCTAACCCTAACGCTACGAACTCAAACAACATCTGTTACCTCTTCTTTTAATGGAAATTAGCAGCCCCACGTGAAAAACAAGTTCCCCCTGACATTTAGCAAGGGCACCATTGAGACATTCTGGGTTTAGCGCCACCCAAGACGACTGTGACTACTTCTTAATTCCAGAATGGGATTAGTGTAGCCAGACCTGTCTCCAGTGCCGTGAATGTGTTTACCGACAAACCATTTTAACATTTATCCCATCGTTTTAAAAGGGGGCTTAGGAAGTATTGTGGCATCTGAGGGGCTGAAGACTGCAAGTTTGAGAATAAAAGAAAATTAATTTGTGTGGAGTTGGAAAGGAGTGAGTTTACCAGACCTCCGTAGCCTGTTCCTCATCTGTACAGATCGAGGCTACATTAGCTGCTAGTAGCATAACTAGTCAGGAGTTCAGTTGCATTGTGGGTTATGTAGGTACAAGGTTTCGCCAAGAGGAATGCATAGAACAAAAAACATCTTCTGCTTTATCAATTTATATCTGTTTTTTCTTCCATTTTTACTTCAACATTTACTTTAAATAATTAAGATATGACTTGTTATTATTTGATTTGTTTTATGTCTCGGCTATGTCAGCTATCTTAAACCTAAAAATCAACTTTTTGGTGTGTAACAGTGTTTGTAGTTTCGTGTGGAGAAGATTAGCTTCTTTTACTGTGTCAGATCTTACACGTCTGCTTTGGGTTTCTCACAGTCTTAAAGAAAAATGTCCGTGCTGTATGAGTTAAGTCATTGGTTCAACTTTAGACATTTAAAAAAAAGTCTGCGTGTCATCAGCGTACATGATCATGCAAGAACAGCATCTCGCCCCGCTTCATTCCTGACGTCTTTTGACCATCCATATCTGATTAGTGGCGACAGACGTGATTTGTGTGTGTTACATAATGTGTCTATTTTCCTTATTTATTTGAACTTCAGCCTTCCCTCCATTAAGCTTAAATTCTTGACCGCTTTCAGTCAACTTCTAAATGAAACAGCAACTAAAAACCCTCAATTTTAACCTTTGAACGTCACTGTTTCTCACCGGTTTCTCCAGATTCAATAGATAAACCACTTATGTAACCCTCTCCAGAGTTTAAGGACAAGCTGCTGTCACATAACAAAGACAGCTGGACTGAAAGGTGACAGGGTTAAAAAGCTTGTCTACCTAGCTTCACAACAATCTGCCCGTAGGTCTTCTTATCTAAATGGTGATATTTTGACCTTAAAGTGTCACTGGAAGAAAAGCCAGGGGTCACTCAGGAAATTCAAGATTGATTTCTTAAAGATGCCGTGAATATGTCTGGTTCTGGCGGTTTGCTTTAAATATATAACATCACGGGCAAAAGTATTGATACAAACAAAAAAGCCCAAGCTCATTAAAACCAGTAGAGATCACCTGCTGGGACCATTCAAACCAGATTTCACGCCAACTATTACTTTCTGTCTCCGTCTAGGATGTCCTTACACGGTAGCTTTCTGTCTGATGAGCAGTTCCAGTGTTCGATCTGCCTCGATGTGTTCAATAACCCTTCGTCGACACCATGTGGTCACAGCTTCTGCATGGGCTGCATCAGCAGATACTGGGACGGAACGAAGGTGGGTGGTTTGTCTTTGACTTCCTCTTTCTCTTCTTCTATCCTTGTTACCTCACTTTACTCTTCCATTCCCTCAGTTTGTACCAAGACTTCCTTTTTTTTTGTCTGTCTTCTTCTTTCCTTCATTTCATAGCAGTCGCAAACATTGCACCAATGTACGAGCTCCATTCTTAACATGTTTGCACGTAACATGTTTGGGGATGTTAGTGATTTTAGCCATTTAGTTGCTTCAGTATGGGTTGGATTTTGTTGCCAGTTGCTGAAAAGCGACAGATGGGAGCTTTGTAATTAAAATGAAGTCATTATTTTGTGTTATTTGCTTTAAATTCAAGTAATTTTATGTTTACTTTATCTGTTCTTTCACCTCCTAATGTAGCCGACTCTGACTTTACATCAAACATAGATTATGTCTGTGGTTAAAACAGATTTCTAAAGGAAAAATATATATGTATATATATATATATATATATATATATATATATATATATATATATATATATATATATATATATATATATTATTAATGATTCATTAAATAAATTACTTAAAATTTGCATCCCTGACAAGCGTCACATCAAGCTAATGTTATCAAAGACAGATACTGGAGTTAGTACCATCAGGCAGATTGTGTCTCTTGTTTAAAAATCAACCGTCTAGCCGTTCATCCTGACTCTCTCTGCTCTTGCTTCCATCTTTCCCCTATATTTCTTTCCTTTTTTCACTTCCTCCCCTTAACATCCATCCCTCCCTCCAGATTTGCCAGTGTCCTCTGTGTAAGAAGACCTTCCAGAAGCGACCGGACCTCCAGATCAACAGGACGCTGCGAGAGATCACCGAGCAGTTCAGATCCATGAGAGGAGGTGGAGGACTGGGGAGGGAGAAGAGAGCGATGAAAGGAGGAGGAGGAGGAGGAGACGGAGGCTTACCGGACGGTTTATTTGATGAACTGAAGAAGAAGCTGCCTCGACCTCTCCCAAAAGGACCTGTGATGCCGACCTGTGAGTCTCAGAGTAATCGTGGGGTAGAGTATAGAGAATCTATGACGGCTCTTCACGTCCTGTAAAACCGTAGACCTCATCATCTTAATTCAGTGAGTCAGGACGTTCTCTCATGTCCTGTATCTTCTACCTTGAAAGGTGAGCCCGTCCTGACTTCATTTTCAGCCGTCCCGACCTCTCTGGCTTCTTCGGTACCCAGCCACAGTCCGATCGCTGCCATGAACCAAAACGGCGCACCACCACCACCACCACCTGCCACCTACTCTTACTCCAGAGGCCGGAGAAGGTTCACCATGTCTGGGGCTTCAAGCGACCAGAACCTCCCTGTCTGTGAGACCCACCACAGAGGAACAGTGGTACGGTACTTATACCTCAACCCAGTCGCCAAAATAAATGTAATGTAATCAGTCGTCCTTTCTACCACGAGTCCCTCTTCCTTGTCCTTTATACCTCAAGTCACTCCTCAGCTTCCTTACTACCTTGAGTCAATTCCCACCTCCTGTCCACTTCCTGACATAAAAGTCAGCTTATCCATCCATGATTTGCAGAAACGTAAAACATTTTACGACGTTTGATCCTGGTGACTGGGCTGTAAACCTACATTATAGACCAATATCTGTCATTGATTGTCGACTTTTCAGAGTTAGATTTTAGGTCTCTAAACATGAGGCTGTTTATATTTTTAATGGCAGATGAAGGTTTGACGCTGCAACACTCTCTCTCACCGATTCCAGATTTACTGTCGGACTGACCGAGTATGTATCTGTCCTGAATGCGAGACCCTGGACCATTATGATCACGACACAGTGACCGTCGAAGACGAATGGTTGGAAACCAAGGTCAGAGAAACACAGGGATGTTTGAAGCGAATCATTCAGACTTGTTTAGTGTCTTTGTTCTAACCGGAGAACGACGTCTATAAGAGGAAGAACAAAAACAAAGCACATCTGTGACAAAGTAGGTCACGGTTGACACGTGTTTGTAAGAATTTCCTCATTTGAGTATCTGAGCCAGACAAAATAAATTTGATAAAGACAAAAAATAGTTTGCATGTAAAGGATAACACCCTCCAAGATGTACGTTTCCTTGATTGGAATGGATGATGTGGAGGCTAAAAACAACCCAACATGACATCGTTCGTAGCCTCGAACATACAAACTTAGAGGGTATCTATTGATTTCTTTATAAACATGGACGGAGCTCACAGATCTGAAAAGAGTTATGAACCCCAAATGTCCTGTTGCATGCTCAGAAATGAGGCAGAACTATAAATCCAATAGATGAACTTATTTAAAAGTGTGTCTACGTGTTGTGTGTGCAGGCTCAGCTGAGTGTATCAGAGCGGGTGATCCAGGAGATGATCAGACAGAGGATCAGGAAGATAGAGGAGATCAGAATGTCAGTGAGTGAACTGGAGGTAAGACAAACACTTCTGTGTAAATACCACAGCCATGTGGCAAAACCTGTAAATCCTCCTGTCAGCCCTTCATCAGATTGTAATCAGAAGACACACTCCCATCAACTTCTTCAGGTTTTGTTTCTCAACAACATTGACAAGTATATTTTCAATGTTCAAGGTTTTAAATCCGTAACTTTGGGTATTTATTTCATAATTCCCTGGATTTTGTCTGTACTATCAGGTATATTTGTGAGTTTTCAAGGTTCTGCCTGCTGTTTTATTTGACTTTTGGGATTTAAACCATACTTTCTTATTTCAATTTTCACCTTCTTGAATTTTGTTGGTTTCTACATGAATGTTTGGGGATGTTTCAGAGCTTTACTTGCCTTTTTAGGTTTATCCTTACCCCATTTGGCCCAGATTTGGTTTTACCCCAATTTTCAAAAGCTACATTTACCCATCACGGTTTTAATTCCCTATGCAGGAGATTTTTGCCTTATTTTTGGGGGATTTTGCCAATACTTGTTTGGTTTTAACCATATATTCCAGGTTTAACTTCAATTTTCAAGCTTTTAATTCCCTAATTTGTGGTGTTTATTCCATAAGACTGAGGGTTTTAAAGAAACTTTGGGATTTTAACCATTTTTTAGGTGTATTCTTGTTGTTTCCTTTTCAATTTTGCTGAAATTTTGGAGTTTTACCCTGGTTTTCAGTATTTTTTCTGGGGTACTTGTTCCATTATTCTTTCACACAAACCTTTAAGTGTATTACTGACTTCTCAGGGTTTGTGCCTGGTTTCTGAACTTAACTCATCACTGGTAAATTTCCCAGCTGGCAGTGGAGAGAGAGACAGCGGGCAGCGTTTGCCTGTTTTCTAAGCTGGTGTCGGCCATCGAGCGCTCCCAGGCAGAGCTGATGGAGGTGATGGAGATGAGCCGGAGGGCGGCCGAGCACCAGGCCGACGCCATGATACGACAGCTGGAGCTGGAGGTCAAAGAGCTGCGGAGGAGAGAAATCGCCCTCGCCGAGCTCGCCGAATCAGACGACCACATACACGGCCTCAAGGTTGGTGAAGATCTAACAGAGTTCAAGCTGATCCTATACTGACACTGTGGGAAACATCAACGTGTCATTTATGTCTACCTTCCTCCTAGACGTTCCCCATCCTCTGCAGCCCTCCAGCTGCCAAGGACTGGTCCGGGGTGTCGGTGGACACCGACCTGGGAACAGGAACCATCTACAGGTCGCTGGCAGCTCAGATGGAGAAGTTCCAGGCAGAGCTGAAGAGAATCACAGAAACAGGTGAGTGAAGTGCAAAACACAAGATAACAAACAATGAAGACATGAAGATCAGGAGGAGAGAGAAGCTTTTCACTGGAAAGGAAGGAAGTAAGGAAGGAAGGAAGGAAGAAAGACAGAAGGAAGGGAGGAAGGAAGAAAGACAAGGAAGGAAGAAGGACAGAAGTTAGGAAGAAAGAAAGCGAGCAAGAAGGAAGGAAGGAAGGAGGCAGAAAGGAAGAAAGAAAGAAAGAATGAAAGAAATAAAGAAAGAAAGACAGACAAGGAAGAAAGGAAGGAAGGAAGGAAGAAAGACAGAAGGAAGAAAGGAAAGAAGGAAGGAAGAAAGACAGAAGGAGGAAAGGAAGGAAGGAAGGAAGAAAGACAGAAGGAGGAAGAAAGAAAGAAGGAAGAAAGGAAGAAAGGAAGGTAGACAGAAGGAAAGAAGTGTGTGAGAAGTATTTAAATGCTGCCCTCTGGTGGTCGAGCTCAGTACGAAATGTTCATGTTTATTTACTCTGAATAAAAGAAAACTGTACAAAACTTTACAAAGTTAACTATATAACTTCTGATTTCTCCAAACTACACAGAATAAAATGTTTGAATTTCAAGCGTTCAACACTTCGCTGTCTTCTTCTTCCTCTCCAGGATTTCCTGCCTTAGTTCGTGAGCCCAGTCCGGTCCGAGCACAACCCAGTGAGTGTCCACTCCCACTCCACCTTAAACAGGCTCATCATAAACATCTTTACTAACCCACCTTAAATGAGTTTTTAACAACTTTTTGTCTCGTTTAACTGAAACTGTTTTCCTGCAGGGATGAAGAGGGTGCAGGACTACGCAGGTATGTTACATCCACACAGACTGAATCAAGAGAATTTGTTTGAGTTAAACCCGTCTAAAGTCACATATCGAATGTTAACTAACACCAGCTGTAATAAAGCATCTAAACAATAATAATAATTAAAATAATACACCTAATTTGTACATTTCTTCACGTTTTCTTCCTTCAACACAGTGGATGTGACGCTGAACTCCAACACTGCCCACCCCAGGCTGGTTATGTCCGAGGACATGAAGAGTGTGAGACACCTGTTAAAATTAAGTCATAACAGGATATTTCTTTTCAGTATTACATGTGTGAGCTTGTTTCTGAAGGACGAGAGGGAAAATTGCATAAATCAAATGAGAGATTATTACATTATTACATGTTTTGTCCATTTTTTCACCTGTGGCCGTTGAAGTAGATCATTTAAACTGGATATAAAATGACGTTTCGTATTAATTAAACTGTGTTTCTGCAGGTGAGGTGTGGAGATCGACACCAGCTGCTTCCAGACAACCCAGAGAGGTTTGACAGAGTCGTCTGTATACTGGGGCGGGAGGCCATCTCCTCTGGGAGACACTACTGGGAGGTGAGACGACTTCCCAGTATGTCTGGTCATTGACACGTTTGGTTACAAGAACAGAAAAGCACATTTCTGGTGTTTTTGCATTTATTTTACAACTTTAACAGAATGATCACCGTCAATTATCAACCCTAATCTGATTTTAATGTAACAAGATTATATTTATGAGATCACACACATCTGTTTTAAGTATTAAGATAAAGAAATATATCTATTTTCAGCTGACCGTAGTTTTTCATCACCAGACACAGAACGTTTGTTATGTCGTGATCACAAAATATGTTTTTAAAATAATAATCTCGGCACTGACGAGACGACAGAACAGGATCTTTTACATGTTTCGGTGTTTGATTGTGTTTCCTGCTTCCTGTGAACAGGTGGAGGTGGGCGGGAAGACGGACTGGGATCTGGGCGTGGCCCGACAGTCGATCAACAGGAGGGGGAAGATCGAAGTCACCCCGAGCAACGGATACTGGTTCCTCAGCCTCAGAGACAAGTGAGTTGTAGGTTTAATTTAATTTAATTTAATTGCCTCTGACGTGAAATATGAGTTTTGGGTCAAACTCCTGTCCTCTCTTTTTCAGGAACAAGTACGCCTTTCGCACCGAGCCCTCCACAGACGTCCAAATAACCCTCAGACCCAATAAGATCGGGGTATTTGTGGACTTTGAGAACGGACAGGTGAGGTCACGGAAACACATTGTTTTTACAAACATCGAGGCGTTTATGTTCTGTTTTCAGACGACACAGCGTTTCTTCGCAGGTGTCTTTCTACAACGTCGACGCTAAAATCCACATCTACACTTTCAACGACGTCTTCAACGAGTGCATCTACCCGTTCTTCAGCCCGTGCACCAACAAATCTGGGAAGAACGACGGGCCGCTGACCATCACACCTGTAAACAGGACGGAGTGACAGAACACCTGAAGTTATTTCTTGTTTCTTCTTCTTCTCTTTTTAATATAATTACTGTACTTATACACTTTGATTGCCCTGTAAGTCTTATTACATACTACTAGTCATATTTTTATAGAAATATTCATTGTTGGCTTCTTTAAACTTTTTGTTGGTTTGATGTTTTACAGCTGAGATATTTTAATGTTGTGTTTTCAGTGATTTTCTGATCATTTAATAAAACAATAAAATGTTTAAAAAAATATTTAATATTATTCTTGAATTATCCAAAGATTGAGCTTTAGTTCAACTTTCACTTTCTCGCCAAATTAGATTATTGATACTGTCACTCTGAAGCTACAGTCAGCAGCCTCGTAGCTTAGCTTAGCATAGAGACTGGAAACAGGTGGGAACAGTTAGCCTGGCTCTGTGCTTCCACCTGTCAGCACCTTGAAAGCTCATAGAGGATTTGTTACCTACCATTTTTTTTCAAGCTCTCAGCTGTTGTTCAGTAGTTTGAACACCAGGGGGAAGATTTGTTTCAGATGTGGAGACACCAGAAGTCACCAGAGAGCCAATAATATTTGTTATAACACTTATAAATGTCCATAGTAAGTACAGTGAGCACATTATTCCAGTACTTTACTCCTCTAAGGTAACTGTACTTTACACCTTTTGTCTGGAGAAGTCTTAATTTGTAAAGAAACAGGTAACTAAAGCTGTAAAAGTACAATATTTCCCTCTGAGGTGTGGTGGTGCAGAAGCAGAGGAAGGCATGAAGAGGAAAGACTCAAGTAAATGTTCGTACTTAAACACAGTAAGTTTTATCATCTCACTGGGATTTATGAACCCTGATCCAGAGGGTCTTCAGGAGGTGTTTGAGCCCTAATTTTAAATTTCATCCCAAAGCCAGACAGACAATCTGCTACACTGAGGTTAAAAATCTGATTAATCACCAGATCGAGATGAAAAAAGGGGGACAACACTTGAGGTGACATAACATCTGGCACAAGCTCATCTTCACTGCACTGAGATGACATTTATATGTGCAGTTACACAACAACATAAGTAACACACCCTTTTCTATCCGTCTGTCTGTCTCCAGTTAACTACTTCTGTGTTCCCTCCTCCTCCCATAAACACCAGACACACAGGATGAATCATGTACAGAGACAGTTGTTGGGACTATTTACTGAAAACAGTCGTCAACAATTGTACCATTTAGTCCTGTTTGAGTAACGTTTGCTAAAACTACAGTGACCTGCTGTCTTTTATAATATTTTGTGTTGTCGGAATTATCATTAAATTCAAGTGAATGCCCTCTAAAGTCGGAACAAAAGCTCGGAAAGTTGAGAAAATTTAAGTGCACGAGTCGACTTTATACGACGATGAAACATGGTGGATGAGAGTGAAAACAACGTCTGTTTGGCGTCCATTTTGCTCCCACATGAACGCACCGAAAAAACTCGGGAAATGGGACCATCCGAGGAGCACTTGAATGCAGCATAAGGTCCCATTGTGGTCCACCGGAAGGGGCAAGACTTCGCTTCTCTGTTAGCTTAGCTTAGCTTGAAGATTTAAAACAAATGTTTTAACAAATCTGTCCAAAGGTACCAAATCTTACCTCTGTCGCGTATTAAAAACAAAAACACCACAACTTTCAGTTATCTTCAATCAACGACTTCATTGAAAATGATTCACACATCAAAATCGCTCCCATACACAAATATTAAATAAGAAAAAATAAAATCACATTAATGAGCCAAATGACACGTAAACATTACAACAAAACAATCAATCATCTCTGAGGAGGGTGGAGAAAAGACAGAGAAAGACAGAATATTATATTGCTGTACGATATTAAATAGAGCAGACACACAGGTCGTTGCTGTTTCACTGTCCTGCAACATGTGAAACCACCCAAACCCACACTTCACCTGAAAATCATCTGAAAATATTTGTCTCCAAACAAACAGCAGCTACAACCTAAAAACATTAATCCTCCCGTTTAGAAACAGGAAGTTAGCGTGCAGCAGCAGGCACCGTCACAAAGAGTTAGCATAATGCTGCTTTCAGGTGCATTATGGAAAATGTGATTGCAACAAACAAAACACTTTTATTTGCTTTCTTGCCAAAAATCAGATGAAAGGCTCAATAGCACTCTCATATCTAGCTGGTAATAAGCTACCAGCCGCTTAGCTTAGCTTAGCATAAAGACTTGAAACAGGTGTAAACAGCTAGCCTCGCAACGTAGTTGTAGTTTTACAGGAAGTAAGTGCTCTGGGCGATGAAACAGTTCCTTATAAACCTTCTGTAAAACCATAAATTGCCGATTTTTAAACTTTTTGTGTGGAGATTAAACAAACACGATATGTTACTAAATTATCGAGTTTTAAAAGTGATGCTTTGGTGGATTTAAGTATATTTAGACAAAGCCAGGCGACCAGTTTCATCCGGTTTCCAGATTTGTTTATCAAATTAATTGAGTTAATGCTTTTATTTATTTATGTTTTGTTATCTATGTTTGTGTTTTATTTGATCTCTTTGTAAAGCGCTTTGGTCACAATGTTTGTTGTTTTTAAATGCTGTCTAAGTGGCCTGATTTCATGCTAAGCTAAGCTAAGTGGCTGTAGCTTCATATTAAGCGCACACACATGGACGTGGCATCGACTTTTCTATCAAATTTTTTGCAAGAAAGCGATAATCTCACAAAATATCTAACTATTGATTTAAGGGCACGTGAGAAACATAAACAAAAGTGCGTTCAGGACGACAGGGTCAGTTTTTTTGTCAACACTCGAACATTTTTTGGAAACTGAACGTGTCGCATTTTGGTTTGAAATGCTCCAACTTGTATATAAAATATCAAGGCTTTTAAAATTATAAAAAGAAATATCTCTAATGTTACAAATATAATAACAATAACACATGTTTTCTGTTTAATACCATATTTTTTGATTTGGGGCACTAGTTGGTGTTAATTCCTTAAAAAAAAAAAAAGGGTTTCACATTTTGGAACTTCAGTTAAATATCTAAAAAATAATAAATCTCAATTTTCAAACCACTTATTGCATCAGTAATCACTCCATGCTCACGTATTTTGCTGGTTTGAGTTCAGTTGTAGTGTCCGACTGACCGACAGAAAAACTTACACCGTAAACAAAGTGAATTATTCTTATTCTCAATTTAAATACGTAGCGTTTCATTTTTTTCTACGAACTCTCCTCGTAGATTTACTGTGTTTAAAATCAGCTGCTGCTGTCGATGCGGTCCTGCTTCATCTGGGACTTTCCTTTCTGTTTCTGCAGCAGAATGTATTCGGCGAACTCCCTCATGGCTCCCTTCCCCCCGATGCCGTGGCAGGTGTACTTGGCGGCGTTAATGGCGACCACCGGGGCGTCACCGGGTACTGCGCTCAAACCCGCCCTGTTCAGACAGTTCACATCTGGTTTGTCGTTACCTGAGAGAGACGAGAAGACGTGAGAGAGGATTAAAGACTGTAAATAGAGATCCACGCTGTATTCTTGTCAAAACTTAAAGGTGCAGCTTTGTTTACCCATGTACGCCACGTCCTTCCACTGCAGCTTCCTCTTCTCCACCATCGGGTTCAAATCGTCCATCGGCTCCTCTCCCACCTCGATCACCTGGCAGCCCGTCCTCTCGGCCAGTTTGCCAGCCAGCGACTGGGCCACGGGGTCCTCGCTGCTGGTCAACAGCACCACCTGAAGGAGACACACAGAGGGTAGCGAGTGTGGTCGTACGATACGAGCCAATACACCAAATCCATCTTTCTCTCAGATTCCAACCTCCACTTCTTCTTTCTGCAGCATGCGGACGCCCGTGGTGTCTCTGGTGTTGATGGACAACATCTCCTCTCCGGACATGGACAGAAAGATCCGTCCTTCTGTCAGACATCCGGACACTTTACAGAACATCAGACGGACTACCTCTGGCGTCTCCCGGCCGAAGTAGCCATACCTGTGGAGAGAAGCACAGGCTGGGTGATACCTGCTGTTCTCAACTATCAGTATTTGAAAACACCATTAAACCGATGAGTTGGATTTTTCAGACAGTCCCTGACGCATTGGATCGATTACAAGCTTATTGACAAGAGTTTTTATTTTTTATCTCACCTGAGAACTCTCTGCTCTGCCACAGGCCAGTCGATGTCCACGTCTATGTCCACGCTGTGCTCTGGCAGCATCTCGTAGTAGCTGATCTTCTTGCCGCCCTGCAGAAAGGGAAACAGAAACGTCACCTAAACACGTGAAAGCACAAAAACAGTAACACCAACAACCATCACACAGACTAAATAAGAAAATAGAAGTAAAGGAAGGAAGTCAGATATTTTCAGATCCAAGACAATCCTCCTGTTCACATGTTGAGTCACATGTTGAGTCACATGTGATGTCACATGAAGCACATGATACACTGTACTGGCAGGTTTAGGAGATATTAAAGGAGTGGAAACAGGAAAATACAGCTCACTGTGCTCCCCAGTTACCTGCAGGACTCCTTTCTCGATGAGCTCCCTCCCGGTGATGTAAAAGGAGCCGTTCTCACACAGCTCTCCATCCCAGTCCTGACGCCGCGGCCGGTTCAGTGGGTCCAGATTTAACGGCTTCGTTGGCTCACCAGCTGGAAGAAGAGAGACTAAGAGTTAAAGGTCCATTCAACAAGTATCATTAAACATCCTCTATTTTTCTACACGACGATGCTGAGCTGATTAAAATACTAAATCACGCTTACAGACAGATAATATTCAATACAAAGGTCATGCTAACAGCTCTGTGAGGCTGACTTGGTCCCCTTTGTTTACAGTTTGGCAAATTGGCACCATTAGTATGCCGAATTAGCTGTTAGCACTTCCCGTTCACAGCAGACCCACTGATGTACAGACAACTGTCACCAGATTAGTTTTTCACTGACGAAAACTTAAAAATTTGATAATTTCAAGGCAGGTTCTGAACTGTCTTTTTGTGAGATTTCTAATCGGATTCAAGGACGTTTATTCACAATGGATATCAGAGATAATGATATCCTCCTGAAGTCTACATGAGGCTGAATTATATAAATAAGTGTTTTACAGCTGCGACAATACGTCCATTGATTGATAAGTCAATTGAAGTAAGCGTTTCAGTCGAATTTCAAGCAAAAAAGTCAAATATTTACTGGTTTCGGCTTCTTAAATTTGAAGATTCGCTGCTTTTCTTTGTCATTAATGACACTAAGAGTCTTTGGGTTTTGGACTGATGTCTCTGAGGTTAAAGTCATGACTGCGAGAAGGAGCACGATTCTTTACTCAAATTCACTTCACCCAGTATCTTTACCTCTGCTACACACCATATCCTGTCATTTCCAGTTGGTTGTAAAAAATAATGCGATGCAGTCTAGATCTTCTAGCACCAAGTCAACTGTCCTCCTGCATCTGTAGACTCACATCCTTTCTTGACCTCCTGCCAGCGGAACTGGTGTCTCCTGACCACCGAGAACACCGAGTCGAAGTCCTGCTGCTTGATCATATCCAGGGCCTCCTTCAAGTGACGCGGATGGAGACACGGGGACGTAGCCTGGATGTTACACACTACATCCACCTCTGTGAAGTCAAAACAGGGAAACATTAAAAAACAGCTACTTTTGCCTTCACTCCACTGCTCATCACACAGACCCGTGCTGGAGATCAGACGGTCGGCGCACCTTTGTGGAACCTGATGAACTCCTGGATGGTTTCCAATGACGTCGAAGAGTCTTTGGAGACTTCAGGACGCCTGCGGTGCACCTTGGCGCCCCAGGCTTTGGCCACCTTCTCGATTTCATCATGGTCTGTGGACACCCACACACTGAGGAAGACACAAACGCATCATCATTATAAATTATAATCACCTGTTTTCATACCTGCATCAGTATATACCATCTTTCTAACTCGTGTTTTGCTTTTATTTTATTTTCCCTGCATCAGGACCATGTTTACAACCACAACAATCATATCTGAAGCTAGTTTTCAATACATGATCTGTTATCAGGGTGTTATTATTGACGAGATTCATGTATTCTTCTAAATCACAATATTTTATAAGGGAAAAAAGAGAGTTAAAACAAACTACAAACTCCTGTAAAGTTTAAAATTCAAGACACAACCAGTTCAGTGCACGTTACCTCGATAAAGTCATTATAAGAGCGGCAACCTCATAATCATCCCGCTTGCATAATGTCAGAAAATGATGATAAACGGCTCATCAAACCTTAAAATCTTCATCTTATTTTGTCCGACCAACCATCCAAAACACAAATATACAAAAAAGCGACATAAAGCAGAGAGAAAAACAGCAAATCCTCAGTCAGAAAAGCAAAAAAACTCTGCCTTTTCTCCTTTAAAAGTCACTTAAAGATGAACTGATTATCAATAAAGCTTGTTTTAAATAAAATGCAAAGGCTGTCTGATGGTCTGCAGCCAGACTTAAGCAGAAAAACACACCTTAATGAAACCTGGAGCAAACCTATGCTTACATATTACACCACTACACAGAAAAAACACAGTTAATACACATAAATCAGCCATGTTAAGTGTTTAAAGTGCGTTTTGAGGCTTGTGGCTCCAGTTCTGGTGTCATTTCTCAACACTAACAGTTCATATTAGACCCTACAGGTGTGTATCTACCTGTCAAAACACTCGGAGTCCAGGGCAGCCCTCAGTACCCATCCGATAAGAGGCACTCCGGCCAACATTTTGATGTTTTTCAGAGGGATCCCTTTGCTTCCTCCTCTCGCCAGGATCAGGGCAGCTACGTGTCGGGTCTTGACCTGCTTGCTAGCGGACGGCGCTGCGTCCAGCTCCCCGTTATCCGCGGGACGGGCTCTCTTCCTGGAGGCCATAACGACCCGGACTACTCGGGGGGTGTTTGTTTAAAAAGCTGGGAGGCAACACGGCGGAGATATCGACCAAATGTCGCTTTGTTTATTGAAGGAAACTCGTAATAGAATCAGATATGATGCTACGAGGACTTCCGGATGTTTCTTCTTCTTTCCGGATGTTCGTCTTCTTCGCGTGTTTAATTCTGGTCGCTACTTCGGCGACGCGGCTCACTGCCGCCATCTTCTTCTCCGGAGGATGACGTCGTCACCAAAGACTAAACATTTTCTTTTGCTAATTGTTTTAAATTATTTTTTTAATGTTGATTATTTTTAACACGGTTATTGTACTTCTTGGCACAATAAGAACAAATTCATCCAAAAAAACCCAACAACAACAACAACAAAAAAAAACAGCTAACCGCTGCTAACTAGAGCTGCTATTAGCTAGTTAGCTCGGTTAAGCTAATCAGTTGAGTCATTTATCTTGTAAAAACTTTTTGTGGTTGTGATGCTTTTTTAAAAAAAATATTTTTATAGGCTAATTTCATTGTTTCGAATAATTTTGCCGTTAGCTCGGTTTGCGAGCGCAGGAGCTTTAGGTGGGGACGTGGCTAGCTGGTTAGCATGCTTATTTTTATCGGCAAGACAATATGGACGTCATAACATCGAAACTGTTATTTCTTCACGTTTTGTTGATCATTTCAGTTAATTGATGACGTTTTCAACTAAAACGATTACTTATTACATCTGTGAGTGTACATTTGGGGTATTTACTACAATTTTCTGAAAGGTTTAGCTCGATACTTAAGATTTTTGTACAAAACATTTGAAGAACTTCATCATAAACTAAGATTTTTTTGTTATAAAATCAAACTAACGATTAAGTGCATTTATTGGTCAGTTGATCAGTCGGTACCTATAGCCTATTTTGTTTTTATTTGTTTTTTAAGTAATTTTTCATTTTGCCTAAAATCTTTTCATGGTTTCAGCTTCACAGGTGAAGGATTTGATGCTTTATCTTTTAAATATTTGTATAAATTTAAACACTTTTCAATAATTTTGAGGTCTGGCCTGTTGGTTGGACAAAACAAACATGCTAAAGGTGTCACTTTGGGTAATGTGACGCCATTTCTGAATATTCTCAGAAATGTTACATACCGAACAACCATCATCATCATCAATTAATGGAGAAAATAATTAGCAGTTTAATCCTTAATTAAAAATTAAGAACAGCCTAATTATTAGTTGTAGTTAGTGTTACCTGAGAGCTTATAAAATATCATGTTTTGTTACAAATCTAACTACCCAACAGTTTGTACAAGTGCAGCTTACACATCTAAATCAATTAACTGGTTGGATGATTAACAAAAAAAACAATTGGCACCTCTTCTATTAATCATTAGAGTCATTCATCTTGTCAAAACTTGAAAATGAGCTCCACCTCAACCAGCTACAACTGTAACATCCTGCTTTTACATGAACACATGAGTTGGCCTGATGCATAACAGTAGATTTAACAGTCTCAAGGCTGTTTGTAACAGAGTATTTGTACACTGTGGTATTAGTACTCATACTTACAGGATGTGATTTCTTCCTCCACAGCTGCCTCATCTGTCCCCTTTTCTTTCTCTTCTTCTTTTTCAGGTCTTTTGTCTCGCAGCCCCAACATCTACCTACTTGTTCTGCCATATGTCGTGCAGGAGTGTGAGTGTGTGTCTGTGTGAGGTAAACAGAGGGTGGCGGTTTGAAACCTGCAGAGTAAAACTTGTTTTGGATGACTGAAAACTGGAGCAGCAAGTTAACAGATGAGTTTACTGACCTTTGCCCCGAGGGCCTGTGGTGGTCTATTGCTCAGCAGCGCCACCTTTTGACATGTAGTGCACATTGGCTGCACATTTTGTAGTCTGGTCTTGGTAATAAGCTCATGGATGTGTCAAAGGAAATAATTTAGGTTTTTAAATTGCTTTGGATTAATAGTCGATGGAAATATCCATTTAGTGTGGTATTTTTAATGTTTTATGTTTTATTTACTTACGTTTTGCACGAGTTGTTAGGACTGCTCGAGTCCTAACAAGGACCAAAAAAGTAGATCACATCGCTCCAGTTCTTAGATCTTTACACTGGCTTCCTGTCTGTCAAAGAATAGATTTCAAAATCTGCATCCAGGTGACTTTAAAGGGGCATGTTGTAGTTTTTGGGAAGAAATCTGAACTCAGAACTGAATTAATGAGGTAACTCCATAAGTGAATCAACAAGTTGTTCTCAGAGGAAAATAAGGTCCCCAGAACACTGTTTGAAGCTAGAAAGGTGGCAGGGTCCGCCACATATAAACAAAGTAAAACAGTATGAAATTGTGTTGTCCTTTAAAGTTTGTTTATTCAGTTTATTCAGTCATGAAAACAAAGAGAGTTTGATTATTTAGTTTGTTTAGGCAGACAAAAACTACAGAGTGCCCCTTTAAAAAATAATTCACAAAAGAATAATACACACTCACAAATCAGGCAACTAAAAAATACAACATTTCAAAATAAAAGCTTTTCTTTATGTGATGAAAAACTGGAGCAACAGATGTAGTTTACTGTATCGTTTCTCTGATCGATGGCGCCACCTTCTGGACATTAACAGCAAATGGGCTGTTTTGTATGTCGGTGCTAAGGTGAATGCTAAGGTTGTCCTGTATTTCCTCAAAGTGTCAACGGGTAACTTTTAGCTCACTGTATTGACTGAGAGGGAGATAATATATCAATTAATGCCGCTTGAAGGGACACACCTGTAACCCAACTGTGCCAAATCTCAAAGGGTGTCGACTTATGACATTTTTTTGACTTCAGTACCTACACACACACACACTGACTCACACCAAGGTATGCTACCTGACCAGTGCTCCCACTCATTACTGAGAAACCATTAGCATTAGCAGAAGGAGGGAGGCAGAAAAGACAAGTGATGAGAATCGAAAGACAAAAACAGAACTGAGTAGGTCAGTAGTGTCAGAAACAGTCCAGTCACAAATCAGACTCTATCACACTATCACATTTCTTTTTCATCAGATTAAAAAAAAATCTTTTATTTTTTAAGGTATATAGAGCTTAATTTATTATTTCCACTATCATCATCTCAAAATTTCCAAGTCCGCAGATACTTTATTTTTGACAAATACCTGAAAAACAAATGAACTGCCGTTAGCCACAGTTGTAGTTTGTGTTTGGTGCTTAAGCAAATGTTACCACGCTAACACGCTGAACTAAGATGGTAACTATTAAACGCTAAACATCACAACCTTAGCATTGTAAATATGATATTATGCTGACGTTAGCTCAAAGCACTGCTGTGCCTCAGCTTGTGGCAATGCTAATGACAAAATGTTACCATGCTAACATGCTAAAGTAAGACGGCAAACGTGGCAAAGTCAGACATTTAAGGGGCCTCGATTACACCTGATCAGGTCAGCTGTTTTCACGCAACGTGTAATAAACTGCAGGTAACCATGGCAACAGTGCTCTGTGCTACATTAACTTCTGGTTAAACTGACAACAATCACACACAGCATCTGTTTTTCTTGACGTAAACACTGTGATCCACTCCGGGCATCCTGCGTCTAGAACGAAAATCATCGAGCTTCACGATGTTCAACTTGTGCATCGTTTCCAGCTTCACCATAAAAATGATCTGTGTGTTCCTTTCATAGAGAAACACGGAGAGAGGAGGAGTTAGAGAAAGAAATAACAGTACTGTAGCAGAGACCAGAGAAGAGATGAGGTCGTCGATCAGGTTCGACAGGTGTGATGTAGGCCTCACCTTGTCCTCCATGACCCTGTTGTCTCTCATCTTTATCTCTCTTTTAACTGTCCTCAACCTAACCGTGATTAAAATGGATCTGGGGGAGGAAAAGCACTGATGTTTGAGACTTTCCTCTCACTTATAACCTATAATAATACTTTATTTGTTGATTATATATCGTGTAATTAATCTGAATCCACAAAGTAACCAGTAACTAAAGTTAACAAATCAATGTAGTGGAGTTAAAAGTATAATATTTGCCCCTGAGTTGTAGAGTAAAAGTCTAAAGTGGCAGAAAATGGAGATATTTTAGTAAAGTACCTCAATATGGACACAAGAAAGAGGGTTAAAGGCGATGGGACACAAAGAATAACAGTATCACTGACAGTTAGGAAGAGGCTGTGACAGAGAGGCGACAGAGGAAGGAGGAGGGCTGCTCATCTGCCCCAACTACTCCGACAGCCCCGGCGACATACCGTTCATTCATCCGCCCGGCACCACGCCTCTCATCAGACACCTCCGTCACACCTGACTCCTCGTCCTCTGCTCAGAAAGAGGATTCAACAGCTGACAGGCCCCAAGATTGTATGTTTTTATCACAATTCAGGGGGTTTGAGAGCTTTTATTAACACTCAGTGTCCCTGTTTACACCTGGTATTAACATGTGACATGGGTGATCGCCAGACTCCCTTTAAAAATCGCACAATTTTGTGGGTTTTTGAGTTAGGAGACACTTTATGAACTTTGTTAAATGCCTTTCATGACTAATTCGTAATCATTAGGGCCTTCTTGTGAATTCGGCAAATGTTCTACATGACGTTTTGTCAAATGTCATGTCAAAATTTATAAAATAAGAAAAAGGATAAAAGGAAAAGTCATAAATTTGATTATTTTGGGGACAAGAAAAACAAACAAAACTCTGATAGATATTTAACTTTAATGTCCTCTTTAACTACTGAACTACATACCTAACATTGTTTTATCATTCCTCGTAAACGTGATGCATGTGCCTGAAATGTAAGACAGAAAATCAGTGATTATCGTCGCAACAATATTCTCCTAAACCCCTAACTAAGTATATTTGTTTGGGCTTTAAAACAGTTTGGGGGCTTCACCTCTTCAGCTGAGTCCGAACATCATTTTAGGAGAACATACTGTACGTAATAAAATAAATAATTTGGTCCAGGCAGTGTCTCAGTCCATATAACAGTTCAAGGCATTCAAGGCAATAATGCAGATTTACATGGGACACTTGTACATGTGTGGGCATCAAACTGGAGTAAATGTGAAGCATGGAAGGTCCTAATTCTGATTTCTGATATTATATACACATGTTTTCATCCACTTGTATGCATATTATAGTTAAATATCTGTTTGATCTTTATTCAGCTTTGTTTGCCATGTAGCTGTTTTATCTTCCTGTAAATTATTCTTGTGTCTGTGTGTAACAAATTCCCTGGATGTGTACGCATACCGGTCCAATAACGCTGATTCTGATTCTAGTTCCTGCAGTTGTTCAGGAGGACATCTATGTATTTACACACTTGGAGACCTTCTGCACATTGCTGGCTGCTGGACCTTACGTAAGCGGTTAACATCTGTAAGTGTTGAATCATCTGAGACTTAATGACTTGTGTCAAGAGGGAGCGGACTCAGAAACCCAGAGTGGGTGATGAGTCCTTTTGTTTCCTCAGGTGTGAAACTGATGTATGTGGAAGAGGATTAGGGCCACGGTGAAAACATCATAACAAGTTGAGTTCTGACTTTTTTTAATCAGAACTCTGAGTCAGAACGCTTTCTTTTATTTTACAGACGCCCTAATCCTCGTCTGCACTTCAGGGATGTAGATTGTTTTGTTTTGCTTTGTCGTTAAATGTCAGGCGGATGGAGAGCGTGTCAGTCAAAGCCGACGGAGGTAAAAATGTTACGAATGCAGTTATTATAGAGATGTTTTGCAGCCTCCTGTGTGTTATTACGTTCAGGTTTCAGGTGTTTTAGAGAGGCCTTTTCTGGGATATGTGTGTGTGTGTTTGTGTGGGTGTGTGTTTGTGTGTGTGTCGGGTTAATTACAAAGACAGGAGAACAGTGGAGAAGCAGGAGGGGGTTGTAAACACACACAGCAGGGAGGGAAAGGTGGGGCAAATAATGATCTCTGATGAGTCATTTACACCACTACAGGCCTGTATTTGTCCTTTTAATAATATACTGATTTAACTACTGTGATACTGCTGTTAACGGCTGCTTCACTCACAGCCGCAGTGTTTACACTGTGACAGTATAACAAATAGAAATCCAAAGTAATCAGCGGATCAACCCGCTGGTATCGGCTGTGCTTGGTAATGATACAGTTTCTTAATTTTCTTGATTGATACATTTATCATTTTGTGCATAAAAATGACAGAAAATGACCATTAAAAAGTTCAAAACTAAAAATATAATCAGTTTAATATCATAAATGGCAATAAAAGCAAGAAATACTCACATTTTAAAGGTAGAAACAGTGATTTTTTGCATATTTGCTTTAAAAAAAATGACTGAAACAATGTTTGCAAAATAGTTTATATTCTGTTAATCAAATAATTATCAATTAACTAATCATTTCAGCTGTAATCATTCAGTATTTCACATGCAGTTAGGGTGATTGATGTGTCTCTGGTAGAGATATGACTTGTCATTACTTGAAAAAGTCATCGCTTTTCTGAAAAGCACTGAATTTCTCTTTGTTGTACACTTGAGACTTCTAGTATCTTACAATAAAAGGTTATCATGTGAATTTTGTGTGAATATTTTGTATTATTTGAATTTACTCGGTGGATTTGGCTTATTTACACACACTTCCCTCATGATTCTGATATTTCCTGCAGGGTTTAAATGCAGCATAGAAACAAGGGGAGGTTTTCTGAAGGTTTTATTCTGCAATAAAAAGTCAAAAATAAGAAAAAGAGAAATTGGAGTACCGGGAGGAGACCAACGCAGAAGAGAACATGCAAACTCTGCATAGAAAGGCCCAACCTCAGGGATTCAAGCTCAGGACCTTCTTGCTGTGAGGCATCAGCACTAACCACTGCGTTACCATGCTACCAACCAACCAACCAACCAACTAACCAACCAACCAACCAACTAACCAACCAACCAACCAACCAACCAACCAACCAACTAACCAACCAACCAACCAACTAACCAACCAACCAACCAACCAACCAACCAACCAACCAACCAACTAGCAAACAAACCAGCAAACAAACCAAACGACCATCCAACCAATAAATAAATAAGTGTAAAAAAGTACAATATTTGCATCCACCATGTAGTGGGAGTATAAAGTAGCAGGATATGCAAATACTCAAGTAAATAACAGTAAAGCACTCAGTAAATTGAGTACTGTACTTAACTTAACTTGAGTGTAGTCAGTTACGGTCTATCTCAGTTGCTCATTAAGGCACCGTTCTTCACCCGAATCCTCAAAATCTTTAGGATGAAAACGATCTGACAGAAGGAAAGATGCTGCACATCAGTTCACCTGATCGTACTCTGCTCAGGTTTTTACTCAGCGGGTGGACTTAAAAACAAAACACACACATCATTAGCTCTGGTGAGGGGGAATGTGTGTTTGTGTGTTGTGTAACTGCCCTTTAACCCTTCCTCGCGCATTCTCTTGCCCCCAAATTTGCCTGTTGCTCTCTTGTCATTTGCGCCGCTCCCCACACCTTAAAGCGGAATGGAGAGGAGTAGGAGGTGGAGGTGGAGGCAGAGAGTGAGGAAGGAGGGGTAAACCGGTTCAGCAGGTATACTGAGGCCTTACCCGGGCCTGTTGTCACCGTTATTTCTGACGCGCATGCGCGGTGGCGCCTGTTTCCTGCTTTTCAAATGAGTACCTGTGCTGCTGTTTGACCCACCTCTATCGACTGAGTGTGTGTGATCAGGATACCGTGTTTTTTCCCCCCCCTCAGCCCACAAACTCACACACACACACTCCCGTTATTCCAGAGCGCTGTTACGACTTTACCTGTCCGGGGCTGCACGCACACCTGAGCGGACTCACCTGAGAGACTTGTCGTCATTGTCGCCTCAGCGCTGGAAGGAAAAAGGTTGAGAGAGAGAGAGGAAGGAGAAAAAAGGAGATTGAAGCGACGCACGGCTTTGCGAAACGAGAAGAAAAGGTGCGCGGAGGAAGGAGGAGAGGACACCTTCCATTTTTTTCTTCTTCCAACTTTTGGAGTTTCCTGCTTTTGGTTAACTTTCGCGTCGCTCCTCTACAAACTTCTCCGAGCGGACGGGCTGGTGATTAAACATGCCGAGGGCCTTTCTGGTGAAAAAGGCGAATGTGTCGCCGGGGAAGCGGAACTGGTCCGAGCTCCCTGATCATGAACGAGGGGACGTTTATATTCCAGGTGAGTCCACGCTGCCGTAATGAGCCGCTTGTTGCTCTAAAATAGTATCCGCTCCGTGTGCGTATTTTTGGTGCCTTTACGCACGGATTTGCTGGGTTTTTTTGATGTGTTTGGATGCAGCGGGACTGTGAGTGTGGACGGTGGGCAGGGGGTCTGGGTGTGATTGTAACGGGGCCACCGAATAACGGGAAACACAGCGGGCCGCGGAGGGAGAGTATAGTTCCTGATTTCTCTCTTCTGGCTCATTTAACCTTCGTTTTAATGTTTTATCTGCGTCACATTTAAGGTCAGCGTGTGTTTGCGCCTTTATTCCCACTTCTGTCACCGCTCATTGTGCGGCGTGGCCCGTTGTTTTCCACACAGCGACCTTCAACCCCAGATTGCAGCGTTTCTTCCTTGAACGACTTCACACCGCGTTGACTTACTGACAAGGACTCACGATTATTTACATTACCGATAAATACCGATTATTGTGGGGCTGCTATTATTTGACAGATATTATGATTGTGATATGGTTCAGGATTAATGGTGATGATCATTTTTTGCATCACTATTTTCATTTTCACTAAAAAAACTTCTTTTGACATCTTTTCATTGCTCCTTTTGTCCAAAACCCCCCAAAACTCTTCATTTACTGTCATAAAATATAAAGAAAAGAAGTAAATCATCACATTTAAGCACCTGGAACCAGACAGTCACAATAATACAGTGATTATTTAACACAAAATAAAAGAGTTGTGCTCCATTGTTAGTGGATTGAGTTTAAATCACAGGGTTGTAAGTTTTGATTCCTTGGTTGAATATTGAAGGAATGTATATTTCTACCAAAAAAAAGAAAACGTAGCCGTGATAAGACAAAATATTAAAGATAAAAAGCCACTGTGAGTTAAAACATTGAAATTTTTAACTGTTTATCCCATAATTAAGACTTTTCATCCCATAAATTCATTGTTTTACCTCATAATTTCGACATTTATGTTACATTTCAAGACTTCATCTAATAATCTTTATTTTTTATCTCACAATTTCGACTTTTTGTCTCATAATTCTGATTTATCACAGGAAATACATGTAATCAAGCTTATTTTTTGTCTGGTTTTCTCTTCTTTAAATGGCAGAAATGAGCCTCCATACATGAAATACGAGTTCTAGCCACATTCTTCAGACCCAAGTCGTCCTCACATCCATAAGCTTAAACAGGACCTGAGATGGATCAGTGGGTCCGCTCCTGTTTTTGATTCTGACCTTTCTGTCCATTTGCAAATTCACTGTTTCCGGCCCGGATTCCCCAACAAGAGCTGACACGTTCGCCAAACTGTCACATTTGAGCTCTGCTGTTTGCAGCTTCAGTTGTGGCGTGTTTACCACCGACTTTACATTTAAATGACAAATCAAGGGAGTCCACCTCCACCCAACTGCCCCTTCTCGTCCTGTCTTCTTCAGAACAATCCCTATTGTTGCCATCGGCGGCGTTTTTATTGTAAGACCACGTCGGTATCAGATAACAAGTAACGGACTACACCCTAAACCTCTTCTCTCTCTCACACACACACCCTCCCCCTTCTCTCTCCGTGTCCTTTTACCTCCACATCTCATCACCGTTAGCTTTTAATCATTGACTTTTACATCCTCTCTGCTGTTTGGAGCCGGAACATGTGCATGAAGTGAAGCGACGCTGGCTTTCAGGTGGTTTTAATCCCGCCAAATAACATTTAATAATCTTAAAAGAAGCATACAGGTGTTTCTAGAACGATTATGAGCACACCTGAGGCGTTTGGGAGCTAATTTTACGCACAGAAAAACAGCCTAATTTACTTTTTAACTCAGTGAGATTATATAAATGTCGCTTAACTCGAATAATTAGTCTTGAGAAACAACAAAAAAATGAGAATCAGTCGTAGAAAAGTTGTTTATTTCCCTTCAAGATATTCATTTCCCCACGACAACCTGTTTGTAAGATTAAAGAAAAATGAGCGTCTGTGCGTAATTACGCATAGTTAACACTCCTCGCAAACGGTCTCGGCTACAGTTTCAGGTATGTGCCGTTACTTGACGTACCTGCCCGACGTGTGTTTTGTATGACAGGACACACACAAACACACACACAGTCACACACAAACACACACACAGTCACACACAAACACACACACAGTCACACACAGAGGTATGATAATTGCCCTCAGAAACAGGCAAGTTGAATACTTTAAGAGGCACCAGATGCCATAAGTTTCAACAGTTTTCTATGTGTGTGTTGTGGGTGTGTGTGTGTGTGTAGGAGTTTATTTTTATCTCCTTATCCACAAACATGTGCCCGGGCCTGTTTCTGATGGATCATCAGTCCCAAATCAGCCTCTGTTTTGGTTATAGTAGGGTTGATCCCTCCTCTCACTTCAGACACACGTAACAAGTTACTATAATCACTCACGCCAGCTGGTTTATGTGAGATAAGGTGAAAAAAACAGCTTAAAAATACATTAAAATAAATTGAGTTTAATATGGAACAAAAGAGAAAAACTCTAACAGGTGTAAGAAGTCAGTACATTAAGATACAAGTAGGCAGAACAAGGACATGCGTACAAAAATAAACCTTATTCGAAGCATAAACTGAACTACTGTAGGTCGGTTTTGATAGTGGATGTAAGATTTTTAGATTGTTTTGTAAAGATAAATGTTTATATAACTGTTTAGGACAACCAAGTTGTTTCAGTGGGTGGAAAGATAAAAGAAAGAAAGACATATTGAACATAACAATGTGAAAAAATAATAAAAACAATGATTCAAAGAAGAAAATATGATGAAAACACAGTTTTATAAATGGAACTGCTTTTGTAATCTGGATATTTTCAGTTAAAAAGTACTCGAAAGGTGAATAGAAAAGGTTTTTCTGCTCTTTATTCATAACAATGACATTTATAATATATTAGAATATTTTAAAAAGACAAGATTTCAACTGTTTCTCTTCTTTAAAATCAGAAAATTAAATAAAAATCAGCTTTTTATACCTCAGTTCCACTTTTCTCAAACTGTGGCACGAGTATCTTTTGTTAAAAGGTTATGTTTGTTTAATGTGTTTAAAAGCAGAAGTGTCAAAGTAGTGTTGTTTTTTCACCATGAGGTTAACTGTAGGCTCCAACAGCTTCCCCTCTGTTTTGAGTTTTTATGCTAAGCTAAGCTAGCTGTCACATGTCCTGTAGCATCATATTTAACAAAGAATGTGTTTGGTATTAATCTTCTCACCTGACTGTCAGCAAGAAAGTTGATATGCTTATGCAAACTACTACTTTAATAACCAAATTTAATGTGCTACGCTAAGCTAACAAGCTGCCGGCTTTGGTTTCATATTTACCACACAAACATGAGAGTGGTATCTGTGTGAAGATTGATACCAAACACATACCTGTGTTGATTAATATGAAGCTACAGGACATGAGATGGCTAGCTTAGCTTAGCATAAAGACTGGAAACAAGGGGGAACAGCTAGCCTGGCTTTGTTAAAATGTTATGTTTGTTTAATATGTTTAAAACCAAGTGTAAAAACATTAGTAGTCTTGTCATCACCATCACCGAGTTGAGCATGAACTACAACAGCTTCCCTCTGTTTCCCATCTTTATGCTATGCTAAGCTAAGCTAGCCATCTCATGTAGCTGTGGCTTCATATTTAACAAAGATATATGTGTTTGGTATCAATCTTCTCGCCTGACTATCAGCAAGAAAATTAATATGCTTATTGATCTTCTCGTCTAATTTTTGGCAAGAAATTGAACAATGAAATCTTCCCCAAAATCTTGAACTGTGGGCTCACCGAGGGTTTCCACTCTAATTCTATCCTAAGGCTGCTGCAAGGTTAATGTTTATTGGATGGGAGGAAATGTAACGGACCCTACTGACAGCCTACTGCTGCAGACGAGTACACCTTTAGCAAACACACACACACACACACACACACACACACACACACGAGGACTCACACCCTATGTTTGACAAAGTTATCTCCCGATTGTTGACTCTTTCTCCCGACTGAGCGACGTCAAATGGGCTGAAAGAAAATATGAAAGAAGTGCAACTCTCCCTCTCTCTTTTTCTCAACATTGAAGCAGTGTGGATACGTTAAACCCACTCGCCCTACCTCCCAAACACACACACACACATTCACTCAAGCACACACACGCTGTATTCACCGGTGAGGGGGAAGGAGGGGTGAACAAACAATACAAGATGAGATTAAATGTCCAGCCAGCAGCCGTCACCACAGAAACTATCACCACACGGGAATAATTAAAAAAGATTTATTTTTTCTAAAACCATTAGATTTCCCAAATTTGGCTTCAATGACAAAACATCTGTTATGTACTATTCATGCAGGACAAAAGGCTACATAGACGTTGCAATGAAGTTTAGGTAAGTAGTTTAGAAATGATAATGAAAGGGGACAAGAAGCTTTCTACACAAACTCAACGCTGAAGACTTGCTCCACTTGTAAAACTGGCTGTTATGAGCACTCCAAGCCCCTGATTAGGTCACGAGAGATGTTCAGATAATGAAAAAAGAGACATCCCACAATGTGATCAAAATTAGCAAGAATTAAATCATAATAATAATAATAATAATAATAATAATCAAAATATAGAATCAAAGTTGATGTGAAATGTAACGTAATGTGGAATGTTTGTTTAATGTGTTTAAAAACAGAAGTGTCAGAATAATCTTGTCGTCACCATGAGGTTAAGTGTAGACTCCCAACAGCTTCCCTCTGTTTCCAGTCTTTTAGCTAAGCTAAGCTAAGCTAAGCTAAGCTAAGCTAAGCTAGCCATCTCATGCCCTGTTGCTTCAAGCTAGGCTAACAAAACATACAATCAAAGGTGATGTGATCAGCTGTAAAAGTAAACAAAGGGACCATACACATTTTTCTTTTCTTTATTTTACACAGTTGTGTTCTTAACAGTTTAGCTGTCATGATAAAGTCTTTGAGAGCCTGGAATTAGTTGGTTTAGGGACCTTGAAAGTGCTTTAAAAGTGCTTGAATTTTACTCTTTTAGAAGCTGTACAAACGTAATACACTTTAAACACTACCCAAGTCTCTGTCTAAGATCCACAGAGGCTCTGTGAGTGATACCTTTGTACCAATCATGAATTGAAGCAGCTGTTGAGGCCTCGTCAGTGAACACAGAGCCGTCACTGTGTGTCGCAGCGTACCGTTAACTCTGCTGGTTTACCGATCGGCCGTCTCTCCATCTTTACAGCTCACTGTAGGGCTTCATTTGCATTTACATTTGTGTTTTATCTGATGGGGGCCCGGCAGAGTCAACTGATTCGTTGTCTTCGGCGAGCCGGACCACGCCTGCCTCAGGCCGACCTGAACACACACAAAGACATGCACACACACCTGTACAGAGGCTGAAAGGTTTCTATGCGCCTACATGTCGCTGTTTGAGTGGTGTTTTGTTATATTATGCTCACACACACACACACAGACACACACACAGACAGCCTGCGGAGGTGGATTGTTTGAGGAAGGTACAGAGCTGGTGCTGCAAGACTGTCTGGTCGGACGAGTCTAACTGCGGTGCTAATGCAGTGTGTTTGTGTTTGTGTGTGTGTGTGTGTGTGTGTGTGTGTGTGTGTGTGTGTGTGTGTGTGTGTGTGTGTGTGTGTTGGAGGGCATGTGTGTGCGTGCAGAATAAGTCACGCTAACAATAGGCCCAACATGTACACACCCACACCCACACACACATAAATACATACACATATTTAACTCGGCGTGTTTGCTAATTGAGAGATTGTGCAAATATGAAGCGGTGCAGGTCGGCGGCTTGTTGTGAAAGACTTAAGTACGAGACGTTTGTACTCGTCTCTCAACCTCTGACCTGCTGTTCTGTCTGTTTTCAGACATTTCTTACATACATTTACAAACACGATTTTGTACAAATGTAACAGCATCAGGATGAAGTAATACACAGGATGTGATGTGTTTTAGTATCCGGTGTTCTCTAGGTGTGTGGAAGACGTATTTGTCGCTCTTAAAGGATGTTTTTCTGTTAAAAAATACGCAATTTCACGTAATTTTGGGCCGTTATTATGAATGTATCTGTGTACAACAAGTAAGAGAAGCTAGAGCAGATAATCCCAAAACAACAACCAAAAAGCTTCATGATAAAACTCCACTGAGGTCTAACTACAACTGTTTGATCTGGGAAGGATTTTACATTGATTCTGCTCAGGTGGTGCCCAAAACGGGACTTGGGTGCTCCACCTAAGCTTCACAAAAACACAACGGTCAAAAGCTTTCCAGGAAAGGCACAGTTTATCTTGAACAAAACTACACTTCCCATAATGCACCTTAAACCCTCCGTTTCTTGTAAATGTCTAATGATAGTATCTTTTACTTGAATATTCAATTTTTAGCATCTACTACAAAGAGACCAAAGTCCAAAAAAATAAAGAAAAAAAGAGAATAATCAGCCAATTCTGCAGCTTTGCAGCCAGGTATGAGATGGTGGAGGCCAAAAACGGAGCTAAAAGAGAGTTGATATTTGCCGTACAGTCAACAGGTGGACAGAAGCATCACTCCGACCTGTTTCCCCGACAACATCAATAAGTGCAAGTTTAAGACGTGACACTAACTCTCTCCCCTCTCTCCCTCCAGTCTCCATCTTCCCTTCGTCCGTCCTGATGATGGAGGCTGAAGCCAGCCCCGCCGAGACGACGCCGCTCTGCCTCACCAAACAATCTCTGTCCGACACGCAAACACGCGCCGAGCTGCCGTCCAGCACCATGCTGGGCCGACCGCAGAGCCCCGCCCCCTCACCAGAGGAGAAGACGGAGGTCAGGAGGAGGTCGCAGGCCGGACCGCCGTACATCCGATCCAAGATAAAGGTGAGGAAACGAGCGGAGAGCATTTTAAGAACTTTTTCGTATATTTTCCGTGGATTTTGTGCGTATAAAGCTAATTTAAAAAGTAGCTTTAAAACTTCAGAATAAATGTCAAAAATACATTTTGTGTTCTCTCCGTCACAGGTCACGACAGGCGAGTTGCCTTCCGTTCTTTCTCCTCTTCCTCTCTCTCTTCCTCCCATTCCCACGCCGCCATCTTTAACTCTGCACACCGCCGTGATGCCGCTGACGAGCCCCGCCCCCATGGAAGCGGTCTCCATGGTGACCAGATCGACAGGTCAAAGTCGGAGTCCATCGCACGGGATGTCGGGGATGTTCATGTGCCAGGTGAGCCAACGAGACTACGACGACGGTTTCATCGTCAAGTCACAAAATTATACCGTATACTAGAGGGCAGCTTTAAAGGACCAGTTCACCAGAAAATGAGAATTCTACCATTATCTACCTAAATTTTTCCCATAAGTCTCTATGATGTCAGAGTAAAGTCGGTTGTGTTGCTGCTCGCAGGTTTGCCAGAAGTCCTTCCACCACCAGCGGATGTTAAACAGACACGTCAAGTGTCACAGCGAGACCAAGAGACACCTGTGCACCTTCTGCGGCAAAGGCTTCAACGACACCTTCGACCTCAAGAGACACGTCCGCACACACACAGGTATACCGACCACTTCCACATCTACACACACATGTAGTAAACACAACACATGTACACGAGCTTACATGATATTTTTTCCATCCAGGGGTCCGTCCGTACAAGTGCACCCTCTGCGAGAAGGCGTTCACCCAGCGCTGCTCCCTGGAGTCCCACATGAAGAAGATCCACAGCGTCACCCAGAAGTACGCCTACAAGGAGCGACGCAACAAGCTGTACGTGTGCGAGGAGTGCGGCCACACGGCGGGAACTCAGGACGAGCTGCTCGTCCACCTCCACTCGCTCCACCCCAACAGCCACCTGCTGAAGGGGAAGGCCGCGAGGAGGGCGGGAAGTGGAGGAGGAGGATCGACGCCGGGCTCTCCTCACGCTGCTGATAGCGATGATACGACCGAGTCATCAGAGCAGTAGAGGAGGAGGAGGAGGAGGAGGAAGGTCATTCAAACTCAGGGGGGATGGATGAAGGATGGATGTGTTAACTGATGGATGTAAAGGTGAAGTTAATGTATATTAAAGTGTGTGTACGTGTGTGTGGATTTGGGTTTCTGTATATAACGCAGGCTTTACATGAAATAACGCACCAGATAAGTGTGACTTTTTGACGACTAGATGTTTTTTACATGGGATAAAAATGTGGACGAACTCATTAACTAACGTGTTTCTCTTCATATCTACTGCATGTGTGAATGTTACCTGTGGGCGTCTCTGTACAGCAAAAAGATGAGTTTTTCTATGAAAAAAGTACTTTTTGTTCAATAAAGGGAGTAATATATTACACCAGAGTGAATCTTGTTTTTTGTCACAAATTGTACTTTTATTAAGATTTTACATTAATAAAAAAATTCAGCTTTGGGTGCTAAAGCTATTAGCTTAGAAGTGAGGTTGTAAATAAAGTCTGTTCAAATTAAGCCGGACAAATAGTTTCCGGTGGTTTTTTAACTTTAAAATCTACTTCAGTTGTTTAGGTTTATACTTGATATCACATTAAAATATACTGTTTATTATTAAATAATTATTTTTGCATTCAAAGTCTTCTCACACTGGAGAACGAAGGTCAAAGAAAAAAACAGGAATTTAAGTGTAAAATTACTTAATTCTAGCGGAGGGTGTTACTTGAAACAAGCTTATTAAACAACAAAAGAACAATATAAATAATAAATAATTTTAATACAAGATAATTAATCTCAGATTTCCAAATCTAAGTTGTCAAAAAACTAATAATTAAATATTACAGAAGCTGAGTGGTGATGGAAGAAATTGCTACAGGCACTAAAGGAATCCTTGGTATGACGGTCTGTATGTCAGACGAGTATTTCAGTACTTCACAATTAGATGAATGTTATTTCTTCCCTCTGTGAGTAAAATAGTTGATATTAGCTGTTATTTTCTGTGGATTTCTGCATCCTCGTACTCTTCGCTCCGACAGTCCAGCCTCATTTTACAACTTTAAATGTGTCTACATGAGCACGAGTGTCTGCATCTTCAGACTCTGTGTGCGAGTGCCTGAAAGATGAGTCTGCAGCTCCAATTATGCAACTTTTCCCCCCAGCTTCAGTGTGTTTGGGACAGAGAGAGAGGCTGTGCTGTGGTTGGGAGGGTGAGGTTGGATTCTTGGTCTCTGTCGGGTCTTGTTGGAGGATTCCTGCAGACTCCTCTTCAGCCCGAGGACACACGGAGGTGCAGTCAGCAACTGGATAACGGTCTGGGAAGTTAACTGACACTGAGTCACTTTTTGTCGTTCGCTACACAAACAGAGTGTTTTCAGAGCTTAAGTTCAAGTTTTACCAGTTTGTTTGATTTGTACTTGTCTTTTCTTGTATATAAAATCAGTTTGGGTTTTCTTTTAGCTCATTTTCCTTTAGATCAATCCTTGTTTTTAGGCTCTAGGGATGGCAGTGTTGCTTGGTCCAGACTAAAAAATATCTTTCAAACTTATGTTGACATATCGTACAGACGTACACAATCCTCAGAGAGTTAATCCTACTGACTTCGGTGACCTCCTGCCACACAGTCGACTTTGATGAGTTACTTAATAAATAAATCCTATGTGACTGACTAAATCTTTTCAAACCATAGCTTACAGTTGCTCCAACATGTGCTTCCTTGCTTTGCTCCAGCAGAGGGATAGCAACACAATGAGTGTATTTCCTCCTTTGACGTTTATAATTCAATCCTTCTTCTTTGTATCGCCAACGTTTTCAACATACATATGGACGTATGGGTATTGTCTTACGATGAAGTTGGAAAATGCTAACATATCCTAATGTGCATTCTCTGTATAAACAAAGAAATTAAATTAGAAAAATTAGTTGTGCAGCATTAATTAATTCAATAATTCCTCATTTCATTCATTCAGTGGCCTTATTAATAACACTTTTACCAATATTTGTTATAATGAAACTATCAATTTCTTGCTAATCTTCCTCTTTATATGTTTGTTTATTCATTAATATATTTATTTGTTTGTTTATTTAGCCTTTTTCGTTTGTTTATCCCTGCATTTTTCTTGTTATTCCTCGTGTCGCCGCCAGATGTCGCTGTTTGCATCACTGCAGCTCGCCCCGCCTCCCACTTCCGCCTACGTCACCGCTGTAAATACGGAAGTGCGCTGTGTCTTTGAAAACAAGGCGCCAGCAGCTGCCTGCAGCTTCACAGGTGAAAGGTGAGCCGGATTTTCACGCACAGACGCGATTTACGTCACTTATCCTGAACTAAATCTCTCTATAAACGTTTCTTACAACTTTTAAATCTGCCAGCTTGTCGGTGAAAACTTTAAAATTGCTAATTTGGTCTGCTAACGTTAGCTTGTGTTAGCTAAAGTTACACATTTGATATTTCCACCAAGCTGTGTTCGTCTCTTATCATGTTATCGGTGTGTTAGGTCAAATCCGACATGTTGTTCGTGTTGTTTCTCTCCTGGCAGGTCCAGAGGGATGCCAGCTTCGGAACCGGTCCGGCTGGGTCGGAAACGGGCCCTGCCGTCCTGCCCGAACCCGCTGTTCCTCAAGTGGCTCACCGAGCTCCGGGACGAGGCGAAAGAGAAGGGCCTGAAGATCCAGTTCACCTACCAGAAGGTACAGAGCACCTGTGCATCTGACTGTCAGTGTTTACTCATTTTAAAAACATATTTGATATTTTTTAAATAAGAAAAAGACAAATAAAAGATTATATATTCAGAAAGTGTAGAAAAATATACAAATATTGCTTTTTTATGGCACGTTTTCTATTGTATACACACATTGTATATTCTCATTTGGTTGAATTTGTATTTATCAACTCCAGTTTTCACCAACAGGCTGCTACAGACCAGTTAAAAGTCATATTTAACGCAAGAAGAAAGACTGTGAAATAGAAAAATATAGAGAAAATCAGTGTAATTTATCTAAATTCATGTGTGTTTTTATGTTTCTGTCTCTTTCTAGGCCATCAGCTCCTTGAATAAGTATCCGCTACCGCTTCAAAACGCCAAAGAGGCAAAGATCCTCCAGAACTTCGGAGACGGCATCTGTAAGATCCTGGATGAGAAACTGCAACGATACCTGAGAGATAACGGTAAGAAACACACGGATGGATGGACTGAACTGCATTTTACAGAGAGCATGAAGAGAAATAAAGATAATTTAAAGGAATCAAGTGCTAAAAATATTCTGTAAAATACGAGATAAAGTACCAATATCATAGAAAATGTAAGATATAGATTCGTGGCTGCAGTGAGAGAGGGGGAGACTGTGTTTAAAGTACAAGATGGAAAACTGATGATGCTAGAAAATATTTTTAGACTGGAGGAAATCAATACAACTGTACACTAACTACAAAAATGGTGACCTGTAAAATGAGAATAAGATGGGTGGTTTTAAACTTCTATAAAACTCTTTGCACTCTACGATAATCAACTTTATTAAAACAAAGCAAATTAAAAGCTGTAAGATTAAACAGAAAAGACTTGGAAGCAAAAGGAAGGAAGGAAAAATGATATGATTTCCTGAAATTTTAAAGGCAAAGTAGCTCCTCTAGTCTTCACTTCTTTCCTCACTTCCTCTCCTCCAGGTCAAGACGCTCCGATTCACTCTCTCCCTGAAGGAGCGCCCCCTCCTGGCAGACGAGACAACAACAACCTGGCTCCATCCAAGAAGGTAAACAGGCACTAGTGACTTTGTAAAGACACAATTTAAGTCAAGAAACGAATAGTACAATTTCCAAATTCATGGAAATGTATGATATGAGTGACAGTATTTTATTAAAAGAATCAGGATATTTCGCCGAATACTTTTATACTTTTATGAACAGGAATTTTGTATCATTCTGTGTAATTTCATTCAAAGAAAACTATATTAAAATGTGTTATTATGAACTCATTTGTTTTCATCGTTTCTTGTAGAAGAATGCAGCAGGGGATCATGGGAAAGACAAAGGAGGAGGAGGAGGAGGAGGAGGGAGGAAGAAGAAGAGGGAGTACGTTCCCCAGAAGAGGTCTGGAGGTTACGCTGTGCTGCTCGCCCTCTACAGAGAGTCACAGGTTCACCTCTCCGCCTCACACTCAGCTGAGATATTAACAAGTCGCTGCTCTGTTGCATCAGTAATGACATCATCATCTCTCTCTCTTTAGATCCCAGGTGGAAAAGGTTATATGTTTAAGATGGAGCTGCAAACAGAAGCTCAGCCTCTCTGTGACAAGTCTTTCACTGTCGTAAGTGAACACAGTCTTTTACACATGTTGATCCCTGCTGTTGATCTCACTCTCTGTGTATTTTACGTTCATTTCCTTCCTTCACTCTGTTTGTCTGTGTAGCCAGATCTGGGCAGTAAGTACACCGCCTGGTCTTCAGTGAGCACTCTGATCCAGAAGAACCTGCTGATGAAGACCCACAATCCTGCCAGGTACGCTGCGAGCACACACACCCTTCCAACAAACATGTTTGTGTGTTGATGTTCATCTGTGTTCATTGTTGCTGACTTTTTATTTAATTGAAGCCGTGTTAGCATCACGTGCAGCACCTTGTTTCATCGTTAATTCCTTGTTTTAAATATAAAATGTTAATAAAATGGCTCCTCTTCCTCCGATCTTCTTCTTCCCTCAGGTATTCTCTGACAGAAGAAGGTTCGGCTCTGGCGGAGCGACTGGACTCGGCAGAGCGAGGGAGTAAAGACGACCCAAAGGAGGGCAGGAGTGATGAGGCGGAGGAGGAGGAGGAAGAGGAGGGCGGTCCTGGGGTTGTGGACCTTACTGCGAGTGATGATGAAGAAGAAGAGAAAGAGGAATATAGGATACAGTGAGTGTACATTGAACAAGAGAAGTCTTTTTCATCTTCTTTCTCCTGCTTGAACAAAACAAATCTTCTCCTCACAGGCCTGCAGAGAGGCTGACATGTGTCGCCCAGCCGAGGACTGAGGCTGACGGGACGGGAGTCGCAGGAAACACAAAGGCAACGAGCAGAAAGCCGAGTGCAGGAAGTCTTCTGCCAGGATCATATGAAATTATTCTCTGTGTCGACTTCATCGAAACGACTGGGTAAGAAGAGCCGTCAAAGTCTGACTCTGCAGAAATCACGTGTGGATCTGTGACGTTGTTTTGTTCGTGCAGCGGCAGCAACCACCGTAAACAGGAGCTGGTCAAAGAGCTGCAGAGGAACGGAGTCAGCTTCGACGTCAGGAAGCTGAACGTCGGAGACTTCCTGTGGGTCGCTCGGGAGAAGGTCGCACCTGTTCCAGGTAACCAAAGACAAAAACTAGAGGAGATGTAGCAGAGTTCTTTGTGTTTACACATTTTCCTACAATCCACACAAACTGAGCTCACATCACAATCTCAGTCCTTCTCTGTCTCCAGGTCAGTTGCGCGCCCCCGCAGGCCGGGAGCTCGTCCTCGATTACGTCATCGAGAGGAAGAGGATGGACGACCTGTGCGGCAGCATCATCGACGGACGCTTCAGGGAGCAGAAGGTCGGTGTGTGGAGCGTTTTCAACTCTGTCACTTCATTTATTGTTTATTCCATCAAAATATTAGTCGTTTATTCAAAAGTTAGTTTGTTTTCTAGTTCGTTTTCTTCAGGGCTGATTATTAGTAGTCCGTACTGCTGAGAAAAATGTTTAGTCTACTGTTTATAACAATAATTTAACTTTTTCTTCAGTTCCGACTGAAGCGGTGTGGTCTCCGCAGGCCCGTCTACCTGGTGGAGGAGTGCGGGACGGCCGCCTCCCACCTGAGTTTACCTGAAAGTACGCTGCAGCAGGCCATCGTCAACACACAGGTGGAGCGCACACACACACACACACACACACACACACACACTCATACACTTACAGTCAGTTCACTGGATCCAGACTGCTGATGGAGTTTGCTGGTGTGATTTTGTGTGTTTTTATGTGTCAGGTTGTCGACGGCTTCTTTGTGAAGAGAGTCCAGGATGTGAGGGAGTCGGCGGCCTACCTCACCGTCATGACGCGATACCTGACTAAACTCTACCAGGTGACACACACACTCAGAACTATTGTCTCTCTTCATGTCTTTTTTTTAATCTAAGCCAACTCATTGGTCCAGAAATACTGTGACGCATGTTTTACACTTTGAATCCTCTTTTACTTTCAGAACTGCACGCTGACGTGTCGCTCCAGAGAGCTGGAGGGTGACGGAGGGAGTGATGAGGAGGAGGAGGAGGAGCGAGGAAGCCCGTCCTGCTCTCTCATCTCTTTCGCAGAGTTCAACCACGGTGCCGTCAAAAACAAGGTGAGTCATCAAGAACCACTCACCTGTGTTGACCACAATTTACACTTAAAATACTGCGAAACCTCTTTTTCTTTAAATGAAGAGTATCAGATGTGTTTGTGAATATATAAATCCACGTCTCCCTCTCTTCTCCTCTAGTGTCAGACGGTCAAAGAAGTGTTTGCCAGACAGTTGATGCAGATCAGCGGTTTGTCTGGAGACAAGGCAGCCGCTATACTGGAGCACTACAACACTCCACACAGGTATGTAGAGGTTTCACTCTCTCGCCAAGTATTATTACCTGTTATCTCTGTCTTTGCCTGGTAGATTTTAAAGGTCTTTGCTCCGGTACAACAGGAACTACAGTTTCTTTCTAACAAATTGTGTTTTTTACCACATTAATCTCACAGGATATCTTTTTTTTTTCTTGTGAATTTGTGACTTTAATCTCAGTTCATTTAAAAGTCTTTTAGAAGTTTTACAAGACTTGGAGTGTGAAGATGTGTGTTTACATATGAAGACACAGTTTCACGTACATGACACCAGCGTGAAAAACTAGAAAACTATTAATATTATTAAAACATTATTGCCTCTGTGTTCTCTCTCAGTCTTCTGACCGCCTATAAACGATGTGTGAGTGAAGCAGAGAAGGAGAAACTCCTCTCCTCCATCCGATACGGGAAGCTCAAAAGGTTTGTAGAGTTTGAATAATTCTTATAAAGTTCCAGTTATTCATGTTTCCATGTTAAGTTAAAGGATTATATTCACCTGTAAATCACCTGTAAAGTTTTATTTCCTGTCGTTGCTCTTCAGAAACCTGGGCCCGGCTCTGAGCAGAACAGTTTATCAGCTCTACTGCACTCAAGGAGCGCTGACGTAGATCAACGGTGCATCATTTATTTATTTTCTGTCTCATAGACGGATGCTCAAACTCGACCTCACTCACCTCGTACTGTGAATACATTTACTTATTAATTTTCAGTTCCTACTTTACTTGAAAAGAATTAATTTGAGGATGTTAATCTACATGTTTGTTTGTGTAAAGACGCTGCTATATCTTGTAAAATACCACAGATGTGTCCTGATGCTGCATCAATAAAGTTTATTATTTTGGATAGTATTCTGCAGTTCTGATGCAAACGTCAAGTGATTTTCACTGTTTTTCAGTTCTGGTTATGTTTACAGGCACAGAAAACGCTTGGAAAGGGTTCATAAACGATCATGTTTTGTTTTAAATTAACTGGTTCTGTCGTCACAAACCTTTTTATGGAAATCATCCTGACTTCTCGTTAAAGATATCCGACTTTGTCTCGACAAAGACGGCTGGAAATTGTTCCTACGACTCCTTAAAAACATCCGGTTTGTTGCAACAAAGACGGCTGGAGATTGTCCTGACATCCAGTTAAAATAAATGTATTTGATGCGACAAACATGGCTGGAAAATGTCCCGATTTCTCGTCAAAAATACCCATTTTTGTCGGGACAAAGAGCTGGAAATTGCCACTTAAAAATATCCAACCTTGTTGCGCCAAAGACACTGGAAATTATGACTGAAATTATGATGTTCATATGACTTGTTAAAACATCCGATTTTGTTTAAAGAAAGACGACTGATGTTGAGGTGGTACTTGCAGTAAAATGCTTACAGGCAGCCCAACCTACATAAAACAAAAATTATATAAACAAATGCCTCTTCCGGGTATAATAAACAAATGTGCTCCTACAAGCCCCAGGGAAATAAAATGTTAAAACTGAAGGTGTATAGGGGTTTTAGGGTTTCAAGGGGTTCAAGAATAGACAGTTTCCTCACTAGATGATTATTCACACTGACGTGGAGCAGCCAAGAAAACACAACAGGGCCTAAACAGACCAGAGTTTCTGAGGGGGTGAGGTTCTCAGTAAGTCAGGGACAGATCCAGAATGAGTGTTAGAGCCACCTCCTTTTAAGCCTTCACAAAAGGGCGTCGTCACACCCTGATTGGTCGGGAGGGGAAAGCCCCAAGATGCTTCCACTCCTCAATCAGGAGTCAGTCTCCCCACCTGCACACAGGTGATCTGAATCCACTGCAATCAGTCTGGAGGGGTTTTGGAAAATCAGCCCAAAACAAAGAATGATAGCAAGTTTAAACAATGGGACGGCTACGTCGCCCTGACATCTCGTTAAAAATATCTACGTGTTGCAACAAAGACGGCTGGAAATCATCCCGACCTCTAGTTAACCACAATGCTTTGCAGGAACGCGTGAAACTGGGAAACCGAGTTACTTAATGATGATGCACATGAATCAAGTTGAAAACCATTTAACAGATGTAACATAACGACACGGTGCAGTTAAGGTTTTGATTCTTGTGTCAGTTTAATTCTAAAATAAATAAATGGACAAACAGTGAGGATGTCTGGAAATATCTGGGAATCCAGCAGCAGAAACTCGAGTTGTTCTACTTGCAGCATAAAAGGGAGATTAATGAGTAAATCAGACCAATTTAATGGAGGAAAAAAAGAGACAATACGTAGAAAAAATGTACACGCAGCATCCAGAAACCAGAGACGGGATGATTGTTTTTGCTTTTTGAGGAAATCTGGTGATGTGCAGACAAACAGGGAACATGAGGAGTTAAACTCTCTACTCACAGATGTGGATAAAAAAGTATCTCAACCTCTTAAAGCCAATATATTTATATGTTTGTAAAGATTTTCAAACACATCAGAGGACTGTCCGGTGTCCTGGTTTTAATTTGCCGACTTCTGCACAGATGAAACTCAATGAAAACAGAAATGTGTGTGATTGTTTGAGAATAATCTTTTTTTTCCCAGCTCTGCCTCTCACCTTCCACTCTGGTCCCCAACTCGACAACTTCTGTTATTTACAAAAACAACAACGACAAAAGGAATATAAAAACTGACGGTCAGACAGGTTAACAAAGTGCCATTTCCATTGTTCTCCTTTAAAAGGGAAGGCTTCGGTTCTTTTCAGGTCTGTCTTACAAACAACACTCCCACGGTGCGTTCAAAGATCAACAGTTCTTGTTCTGTGCAAAAAGTCATGCAAACGTTCATCTGTAGCCGACAACAGCCTTCAGATTTAGACAGATCGAGCGGCTATTTTCAAAAGTTTGACTCTTTTCTAGCACAAAATTTGTGTGGAAGTTAGGAAGAGATCACAGACTGATGACTCTTTGAGCATGTGAGTATTGTATCGAACTAAGACAGACTTAAATAAATCTGAACCCTTCCTTTAACTCCACCTCCTCTAGTTTGCTCCACCTGCACGGAAACCCAATCGTCAGAATAAACGTCGACACTGTACGTTCCTGCAGACCGCGGATGTTTAAAATGTACGCCTCTTATATGTTTCATGTGTTGTGTCAACGCTGTACTTAAGTGGTTAGGCTTAGGAAAAGATCATGTTTTTGTCACGACAAACAGCTGGAGAATGACCCAACGTCTTGTCAAAATTATTCAGTTTGGTTACAACAAAAGCAGCTGGAAAATGTCCCGACGCCTCCTTAAAAAATATCCAGCTTACATTTCTTAATGTTTCAATTTTATGTTGTGACAACACTTTACTTCAGGTCTGGTTGGGTTCGCTAAAACACCATATTCTGGTTTAAAATGTCCGGTTTTGTCAGTTGAAAAGAGGTGCAAACGGTGGACTTGCCTCCCTGTCAAGTAATATGATTCGTATTGTAGAAATGTCGACACTAAACGAATAAAACGTACAAATTTAACGTATCCATGTTCTGCAGAGACGTAGCAAGCCAACATTTATTTTGGTGACTGGGTTGTGCACGGTAAAAAGTGAGAACAGGAGCAATAAGGGTAAACTGATCCCAAATCCAAGCTCGAGTCTCTCCAGTGGTCCCCATCACAAAGCAAGGTGAGCGTCATCTCTGAATCAGCGACGCTTCAAACCCAAAGCAAAGATCTCCTGCTGTCACAGAGTCAAATCTTCACGTCTCAGTCGAGACACTTCTGTGGTCAGTTTGCCCCAAAACGTCACAATGGGTAAAATTAGGAGTGAGTAACACAGTGAGGCTTCACCTGCCGGTGAAAAAAAAAGCAGTCCTGTCTTTGTTTTGGTTCCAGGATTTAATCCTCAACAGAGTCGAGCAGGGAGTCAAGACAGCCGGTGAAACCAACGTGAGGATTCTGGATCCATCACCATAATGACACCAGTCACACTGATGCTGAGTTCAAGGTGAGGGGACTTAAATCCTTCAGGACAGCAGATAAAATCCAAACAGTGCCTTCTGCTGTTTCGGCTTCATGACTTGAACGCACCCGTCAACAGTCCCAGCCTCGTCAGCGCTGAGCGTTTAGTCGGGCATGTCGATGCAGAGTTTAGGAGGCGGGACGAAGTATTTCCCCGGACTCTGCGTGATCACCACGCCCGTCTTCTTGTGGAACATGGGGGCGATCTTCGGTGGCGGCTCGGGGACGGGCAGATCCTCGGCCGCCTCGGGGTCATCGCTGCGCTGGAGGTCGTAGGACACGTTACCGTATTCCCGCAGGAAAGGGAGGAGCTCCAACAGGAAGTGGCAGAAGTCCTTACGGATGCCGAACCACCCTGAGGGAAGATCAGAGGAGAATCAGAAAAATGACCTTTTAATCAATGCTGAGTACGAACACACAGCCCATCAGCTTCTGTAAATACTCACAGTGGTTTCCTCCCTTCTGACCAAACGTGGTCGCCATGAGTGTGAGCAGAGAGAGCCAGAGAGGCACGAACACACACACGTAGCTCAGACTGTTGTGGCCGTCCAGCTTGTGCACCAGAAGGATCTGAAGGAAGTCAGAGGAAGGAAAAAGTGTATCTACGTATCTGTAAAGTAATCTTAATCCCTCAGAGATGAAGATGGGCGGCTTTGACTGATTACTAGAGTAGGACTAGGTCATCCTGTATGAAATTAAATGAGTGTTTAAAGGGGCTGTACACATTTTACGCCACTAGAGGGCAGGGCAGGCTAATTTCTTTATTACATTTACTTGCTTTGAATGCAACTTTTTTTTAATTTGCCAAGACAAAGGCACTATAAGTGAGATTAATTAGTATGTGTGGACTTTATTACTAAATGAAGAGAGTTGACAGCCTGTTCTGCTCTCAGAAGAAATATGGCAGCCTCCTTTCTACACTAATCAATGAGTCACAGCTCTCAGGATGTAACTGAACATGCAAAAGAAAATGTTCGCAGTCTAAACTCACCTCAAAGGTGAGAAGCGGCACCACGATGGTCATCCAGCTGATCGCCATGGTGATGTGAGTCCGCCGCTGCTCGGCGATGATGTCGATGGAGCGGAGGAAGAGGACGGACCAGATGATGTAGTAGAGGACGACAAGGCACAGGAAGGACATCAGGATCCACAGAGGGACACACACCACCTGAGAAGATGAAGATCAGGAGAGCGTGATCAGACGTGTTGATACGTGACTGAAGAATCCATTTAAGGATCCATTTTGTGTTTGTGTCTCTCACCAGCCAGGGCCAGTTGATGATCCTGTCCAGCCTCAGAGCGATGAAGATGAACTGAAGAATGTTCACTGAACACAGCACCTCCAGCTGAGGAGAAGAAGGAGGGAAGATCAGGACTGAAGTTCAGCACTGTGTTCACTTTTAACAAAAATAATGATATACCAAGACTGAATATTTGAAACATTTCAATATTTATTTTCTTATTATAACACTTGTTTAATTTCCTCACCTCGAGGGAGCGGTCGTGTCTGAACCCCCAGACGCAGGCTGCTACAGAGACGGGCGACACGAAGAAGAGAGGCATGAAGACGAGCAGCCAGAAGTAGTTTCCTCTCGCCACGCGGTCGCACACCAACACCTCGAACATCAGCAGCAGGACGTGGAGGCCCACTGCGATCAGCATGGCTTTGAACTCCACACACGTCTCCCCTTCGGCCCTGACAGAGGACACAGGAAAATCAAAACATCAGAAAGTTGCTCCACACTGACGCGACGATTCCCACGATCGTGATTTAGAAGAATTGAACCCTGAGTGCGTGAGAGAGTCTACCTGTACTGGGGGTTGTGCGCCCAGACTCCGGTGCCCACAGAGGCCCCGATGATGACCAACAGCTTCCAGAGCCATATCGGGGTGAACACGGCCCAGTAGCTCCACTGGATGACTCCATCCAGCCTCAAGGACAGCAGCACGGAGAACAGCAGCAGACAGGAGTAGATCAGGAACTTACTGCAACAAGGGACAGAGAAATGTTCACAGCTGACACCAAAGATGCCTTTATAGACCCTTGTGAGAAGCATAAAAACACATTATCCAAAATCCAAGCACTTTTCAAACCCTGAAAACACATTAAAGGTAAGCGTTTTCAAGGATTTACTGCACCCACACGAACCCTGGTGAGTAGAGCCTGAACAATACTAGATTACTGGGCGTGATGCCTAATCTGGTATCAGGGAGTTATAAACTTCTGTTATCAATGTATCGGCCTATCAAACGCTTGTGACAAAGATATACGACCGCTGCAGGGTATTTTACAGTGTAACAATAAACTATACTGTTCAAAATGAGATCAGAGCACTGAAACAGCCACCCACACTGGGAATTTCATAACTATAAATTACTCCGAGCATTATGTTGGGTAAAAAAGTCTACACACCAATGCAGCTGTATCTGTCACTGGTTGATATCAGCAGATGATATCGATCGACTACATGTACATGCGATTAAACATGTGTCCAAATGTTAGGAAACGCAGGATAACGAGAAAGTTAAGGATGATGGAGACAGCCAATCAAATAAAAGTAAACAAAGGAAGTGTTTTTGGCCAAAACAGCTGATAGTCCTACAACAACACCACGACTGTCACCAGACTGACAGACTTGTGATTTCCCTGACATCATCCTTCACACCAGCACACCCACTAAACACTTACCTCATCTCAGTCTGTCACCTTTGTGGGGACTTTTAATGCTCTCACGTCTGGAAAATTATTTAGCTGCCATTTTGGCTCCCACCCAAGGACTCTGACATGTCTTATTGTCCTTACTTTATTATTGTCTGAAGTTTTCCCCTGAATTAATGCGATGTTACGTCAGGTTAATACCCCGGGCAGCACACAGAGACACTATTAATGCCTTTCCTACCAAGAGAAACATGCTAAGTTAAGCATTACTGCTGTAAACATTTAGCTACATGGCTAAAATTACCGTTTCTCTCTGATAACAAGCGAATCACTGGCGTTAAATTAGTTAGCATGTTAGCCAGGCCTCGTTTAGCTAAAAAACCCTTTTGCAGCTTTAACTAACTTATTGCAATCACAGTTAAACATCAGTTTACACCATCTGGAATAAGTGTAGGTAATTTCACACGTATAAAACACATTTTCTGAATGTTTTTCGTACGACAGCGCAACAAACGCCGCCCAGCCAAGTAAGTGCTAACTAGCCACACAGTTAGCTCAAGTGCTAAGTCGTATGATAGCTAACGTTACCTGGGATTGAAATCCTGAAACAGTCCTCTTAGATTCATGTTGCCAACATTAGTTTCCCGTGTGGTTAGCTAATTCAGCGGCTAATATGTATGCTAAACATGGTAATTTCGTTGGTAGTCGAGCTCTAGCTAGCCCTGTGTTTTGTTTTTTTTTGCTCGGCGATCACGTGACTGAAAGCAAGATGGCCGGCCCGGAAGTGACAGGCGGAACAAAAAACCCCCCGAAAAATAACATATTGATATTTAACTTTATTTATTAAGCAAACAATTTAAATAACAACAGATGATTAAAATAAAAAATATAGATACAAAATATATGTATAAATATATAAACAACAGATAATGCCATGAATTAGGGAACTAAGGGTGCCGAGAGGGCTGCAGCACCCCCCTAAAACGAGGCTATAACATACGCCGAATTTACAAGAAGGCCCAAATAATTAAGATTGCGTCATTGATAGCGCTTCACAGTGTTGAAAAAGTGCCTCCTAACTCAACAACTCACACAATTTCGCAATTTTCTAAGGGAGTCTGGGGACTTTCTTCACATCTTCATCTCTTGGCTGTTGTTGACTGTAGTTGACGCAGCTGCTTTGACCTACAGTATGTTGGTGTTCAAGTGTGCTGTCTGCTGTAGTGCAAAGTGTTGTAAATTATTGTTAATAACGACCAGATACATGTTATCCTGGACATTCAAATCAATACAAATAAATGCAACATTTAATATGAGGTCATTATATAGACTGACCTCTCAGCGACCCCACCTGTGACTGACTATCTGCGACCATAGGACAGACAGAGCAGTTCATAAAGATGTTATAGGGTACAAAACAAAAAATTAAATGTAGGAGTGGTTTCTTCCAGTGTGACGCGTTATGGGTTTCTCTTTTGTTTTGGTTTTTGAATGTGACCATTATATATTATACTTCAGTAGCCATCATGTCAAGAGGAAACATCAGATCCTTAAAAAATTGTATTTTCATATGTTGCTCATCTCTGTGACTACTACTGTCCCCTGAGACACTAGATGAAGAACTGTCGATTTCTATAACAGGAAACTCTTAGTCATTATGTGAATCATCAGCCATAAATACATTTTATGAAAATAATTCAGACATTTGTGACTCACTTGGTCCAAGTCTCAAGCAAATTGGGCAAGTGAAGTGAAGTGAAATGAAGTGAAGCAGAGTCCTCAGTTAAAAAATTCTAGTCTTCAAGGCTGCAAATGCATGAAATAAAGAAAACTTTCAAATGAATAATCTTCGAAATAATCAGATGGTTTTCTTCAGTTTCATTTTATTTGTTTGACAGGCTGTCAGGAAGAAGACATGATTTGATTTACCTGCAATTTCGCTTGATCAGTAAAAGGAGACACCCACTCGACACCTGTGCGACACCCACTCGACACCTGGCGTTGGAAACAGTAGTAGGTATATTGATATTTTGGTTTCTGAGTGCTGATGTTTCCTCTCACTGTGTGGGAACGGATGCAGCCTGAACATCCCTGATAGCTCAGCTGTCTGTGTCACAGGTGTTATAAAATAGAAACATCACATCATATAAAACAAATGTGGAACGGTTATTTCCACTGAATGAATGAATGGCGTTGTGGAGGTTAAAACTTCAGATTCTGATGCAGGAGATGAGCTTCAAGGAGTAAATCGTGTCTTATAGGTGAGAAGGTATGTTAACTGAAGCATTAAAAAGAACAGTTTACCCAAAAGTGAAAACTGACTCATTATCTCCTCACCCTCGTGCTGATGGAAAGTTAGGTGAAGTTTTTGTAAGTCCATAAAAAAAAATTCTGGGGCTTCACAGCAAAACAACTCTGAAACAACTGAAGTAGATGGGGACCTTTTTTAAAACCTTAAAAAACAACCAAAAGAAAAATGTAAAGTGGCTCCATACAGCTCATATGGCCTGATCTAAGTCTCTGGAAGCCCCAGAGATCCCAAATTGATTTGAAAAAATGTTATTTACAACCTTGACATGCGATCAGGCTCATGCACTTGTGTAAATAATGTCTTTTCAAGTCAGTTTGGGATCTCTGAACTTCTGGAGACTACCCATTGTATGTTCTTTCAGGTGTTTTTTTACGTTTTAAAACAAGTCTCTGTTTACTTCTGTTGTTAAGGAGAAAGCTGAAACGCTGGTTTGTTGTGAAGCTCCGGAAATGTTTTTTGGAAACTTCACCGAACTTTCCATCAGCATGAAGGTGAGGTGTTTCCTAAAAGCTAAAGGCCAGACAAACAATGTATTCACTTTCAAGCAGCTGTCAGCTGTAAGACAAACTGAACTTCATAACAGATACGCAAGTCATGGGCCAGAGCAGACATGATGCAAACACACTGTAATCATAAAAAAAAAAGTGCTTTATTTGGCTCATCTAAAATAAGAACTGACTTGTGACCTGTCTGACTAGGGGTTTTAAATAGAGTGCATAACTTTTTCAAGAGAGTTTAAATCACAGATAGACAAACAAATAAATAACAAAGTATACAGAAGAAGAAGACATGCTTACATGGTGAAACTGGGAACCTCATGGTAACACAGGCAGCCTTTAACATCTAATAATCAAATGCAACAACTATACTGATGTCTGCACACACAACACGAAGAACACAGCACTGACAAAACCCAAAAAGTACAAATTAACGCAAGGTAGTTCTCCGCAGAGCAACACAATTGTAATAAATTAACATTTTTAGGATAGGTGCCCTGCTCAAACACACGTTTACAGTCACTAGTGGAGCAGAGAACACTTCAACATCAGCTGATAAACAACCTCTTTACATAGTACAACTCACATTTGCAAGAACACTGCAGGTGCACTTCTAAAAGTGGCTTCAAAACTGAGAAACTGAACTTAACCAGTGATGTGTGGCATCAGAAGCTGGTTTGAGATATACCACATCTATTTCTGTGTGTTCAGTCACTGTAAAAAACAAAACAAACAACCTGCATGTAGATGATCTCAGGAAACAGTTTTTTTTCTTTTCTTTCCATGTTGTTTCCATGTTTGGTATCTTTACTTGACATGTTCAGGAAGAAAGAAAATGTCTCACCCTCAGTTTAAAGCCTGACTTTAGATAAAGAGCGATGGCATTAGATTCTGGTGCTGAACAAGGACCCACAGCTTTAAATAACCACCTGAACTCCATAAACTGACAGTGATCTACTTCTAAGCTGTAGATGTGTCAATGTCTGCAGCAGATGGGGGAACCAAAGTATGCAAATGACTCCACCTCTGATGCAAAGTTATGAAAATAGAGATGAGACGATTCTTTGTGTCCACATCTGACCAAAGTGCACATGCAAAGCAATATGGAGATGGAAATCCAACTAGGTCGAAGTTGCAGTGAAGAAATCCAGTGTCAGTGTGGACTCATCCAGGTCAACGGTCTCCAGACGTGACAAGATTTACGCCATCTGTGGCTTGAGGGGGTTGCTTGTTTGAATCCTTGCACTAACTGGAAAGATCCAGGCTGGTAGTGCTCTCGTCTCTGCTAACAGCTAACTTTCCCTTCGAGCAAGGCACCTATAACAGGTTCCTTTTTGATCTGGGTGGACTGTTAAAAGAAAATGATGAATCAGTCAACTGTCTCACAAAAGATAAACTGTATGTTTTGTTTCCAGCACTCAAACATTAAAATGAAAGCCTCTCACTTACTTCATGTTTTAGACGCTTGTGTCTCCAATATACTGCAGCTCCAACAGCCAGCAGGATCATTAATGAGACGCTGACACACAAACCTGCGATCAATCCTTTATCTCCTGCATAGACCAATAAGGATACCAATCAAACAAGCGATGATAAGAGCGACTGAAACTGGAATAAACCACTCAAAATAGTTTGCAGTTAATCAACTGGATGGGAAAAGGCTGAAGATGAGAAGATGGGTTTGATGGGTTTGATGGGTTTGAAAACAAGAAGGTTTCAGTCAAATTTGCCTTAACTTTGTTCCTTATACATCTTTTTCTGCTGTATGGCGGTTTGCAACAACATTACCGTCATCTACTATGACAAAGCGAGAACACAGAGAAAAAGAAACGATTAAAGATATTTTTAGTTGTCTATTGTTTACATGATATCAATATTTCTTTTTTTAAATATCACGGTTATTGTCAGTACCGGTTAGCGGCTACAAAATGCATTAAACCCTACGTGGGACATTTGAATGGAGTTTCTAGATGAAAGCATGAAAAACTGCTTAATTATGGGCTTTTTAACATTCTGTACATTCATTCTAAAGGGGAAAAAAATCACACAAAACGTTGAATATTTCAGAAAGCATGACAGAAATGAATGAGAAAAATTATTAGCCGTGGTTGTCCTAATCGAGCCGAATGTTTTGATGTATGAATGAAGTTTGTACGTTGGAAAATGCAGCAGGAGTTAAGTGTCAAAAATAAAGCCGGAAGAATAACATTGTGCTTTTATACTGTAGATAAGGAAATGTTCCATTGAGGGCACATTAAAAGTTCACATGCTCCCACGCCATATGTTTATTTTCTCACAGTGAAAAATCCATTATGAGTTATAACAGCACAAACAGCATCTCTCCGTCTCCTCTACAGCTGTTATAAACAAAAAAAATCCCCAGTTACCCTGGTTATGTTTGGTCTCATAATGCCTCACAATTAAAATGCCAACCTATGTTTACCCAGTGAAAACAGTTTCGTCTGTGGGAAATGTGTGTGGGTGATGAATAAACCGGCTGTTATCAGCTAGATAAAATTAAAAATAAACCATTTCTGCTTTAATTACTCATGTTCTCACCATTGACATCTGTGTCCTTTTTTGGATCAGGAGTCTGGGGACTCGTTGGCTGCAGCGGCGTCTCTGTTGTGACAGACTTTGGCTCTGGAAAAAACAGATAATTCAGTTTTTAAAGCAGACAGCAGCAGCTTCCTGTGGGGAAACATCAGCATCAGTTGTTGAGAAAATTAGCCACAGAGTTTTAAAGATATTCAAGGCACTCATCTTGTATACATGTTATTTTTTGACATTATATAGACAAGACAAAATGTTGATAAAAAATACATCGATTTTCGGTGAAACAATGAAAATAAGGTGCAATATGTAAGAATAGCACCAGAACAACTAACTGCTGCTAACTGTAGCTGCCATTAGCTCAGTTAGCTGTGCAGTTAGCAGTCCAGGCTGAGGGTCTTGAGTACCGAGGGAGTGTCAGCACAGGAGCTTTGGACCAGGCTGGGATAGGGCTACGGCTAGCATGCTAACCTCAGTAGATACCTCTGCAAACCCAGTAAAAGCATGCCATAATGTCAAAACTGATATTTCCACACATTCTGTTGATAATTTTAGTTATGAATGCTTTCAACTAAAATTCTTACATATTGCACCTTTAAGTTGGATATCTGGATCAGCGACGTTAGCATTCGCATCTGTCACAAGTATATTGCAATTTATCTGGACCATAAACAAGATTTTAACACTCACCAACAGAAAGGTAAAGGATTGAAGACTTAAACTGGCTCTTTAACTTCGGGATGAAACATTTATATCTTCCTTCATCTTCAAATGTCACGTTGGTGATCTTGAGCGATATGTTGCCTTGTTTCAGGCCGTCTGCGAACAGATCTGTCCTCTTGACGTACGATGCGATCTTCATGTCCAGGTCCTCTCGGGTGTCTCGATACAGATGGACATACTCGACCCGGCGCAGGCGATCCCTGGGGTCAGGCTTAAGGTCGGGGTTGGACCACTCCACCGTCAGTCCAGACACGTCAACCTGAGGCTGCACGTGACACGGCAGGATGATGTCATCACCCAGGGCAGCAACGATCGGCTGAGGTGACCCGATCACCCTAAAAGTCCCTGAGAAATGAAGGATAACTTTAAGTATTAACAATTGAAACTTTACATGAATCAATTGCTTTTCTCCAGCACATTTACAACAACTTCACCAAAGTGATGTCTTTGAAATGTCTTGATCCAAAACACAAAGATATTCTGTGGACTATGATTTGAAGTTTCTGAGCCCAGTTGGCTCCATGTTGGTGTTGGTGACGTGTGTTGAGCGAGACGATGTCGTTCACTGAGCACTTTAACACAAAACTACATGATATTTTACTTTAATTTACGACAAACTGTGACTTTTAAACTGACAAACATCATATTTGTGATTCATGACACAATTCAAGCGGGATCAAAACATTATTAGTCTCTCTTCATTCACTAACATACAAAGTACTTCTGAAATAAGGTCCCATGAGAGAAACCGAAGGCAGCGTGACTTCAGCTCTCTATATAGAACAAATGACCTGGAACGCTGTTTAACCAGGTGTGCGACACAACAAAGGCAGGGGATACCACAATGGGGTTGTCGGTTTGCACCGGTTCAAACTGGTCTTTGACATCAAACTGCAGCTCAGCTAAAGAAAGAGGTTATTTTAAATCAAATAAAAAAAGAAAGAGGAACAGAAGTTAAAACTTGTCTGTCAAATCTCACGTAGCATTTAGAGCAAGCAGCTGCATAAAGACCAAACAATTAATCGGTTAATGAAAAAAATTAATAGATAATCATTCTTATCGTCAGTCGGAGCTCCAAACTAACTTTTTCATTACGAGGCACCCAATTATGCATTTTATTTAATCTCTTAACACCTTATTTAAATAATGTAAAATAGAAATAAAGATGTTTTTCTTGATTTAAATCACAGCTCATACAACAAGAAAGGATATATATAGGATAATATTTGTTCAAAGGCATCTGTGTACACATCCTGTGGATGTTTGTTAAAAAGTATTCGTATCTATGGTCCTCTTTGTTCTGTGGCTCATTATGTTTGTGTGTTAAAGCTGCAAAAATGTACTAGTCACACAGTCGCACAGCTGCAGGATGCCTGACAATGAGGTATTTTTTTCTCTTTGTGGCTTTGTATAATTAGTAGCTGCTATGATGATGGTATGTATGTTATTAAGAATCTTTAGTGCAGTACCACCAGAGGACAGCAGCTTCCTTCCTCTGACATATCTGTCTGAGTATGTTAGGATATATAAAGACATGTTGACAGGAAATTCAATAAGTGACTAAAATAACTCGACAGATGTAGTCTGTCTTCTCGCTGATGGTCCAAAATAGAAGTGCCAGTATTAAACTGAGACTGTTTAATAACCAGTTAAAAGTGCTTTGTAAGACATTTGCTGCTTTCAGCTGAGAAAGCACCTCCTTTAAAGGGGCACTATGTAGTTTTGGAGCAGAAATTCAAACTCAGTACTTCAATATTTACAATATTCATGAGAATATTCGCTCAGAAATATGTACTTTTCCCATAACTGAACAAACAAGCTGTTCTCAGAGGAAAATAAACAAAGTAAATCAGAAGCAAGTTGAGTTTGTTTGTTTCAGTTTATTCAGTCATGAAAAAACAAATCAGTCAGTGAAGATCTTAAAATCTCTTCCCCAAAACGACATAATGTCCCTTTAAAAAAATATGAGAATAAAAATAATCTACTCAGTGTTTGCTGAGTTTACCTTCAGCAGGTGTGCAGGAGAAAATCAGCAGAAGGACGACGACAGTTACAGAAGAGAGAGAAAAACCGTGAGTGAGCTCCTCCAGGTCCATTGAAACGAGTTGGTTGGACGAACACAGAGAGAAGACTGAAGACAAAGCTGCTGCTCCAGAGGAAATCACAGAAACTCAGAAGCTCCGCCTCTGAAAGACATGTCGAGACGTGAAACAGACTCCATCACCAGACTCCCCTTAAAAAACGCTCAATTATGAGACTTAACGCGTTAGGAGACACTTGAATAAACTCTTCTGTTGACATTGTCTGTGTGGTTACTACAATAAAGAAATAAACAGAAATGTGCATATTAATCATATGCAATATTAATAATAAACAGAAACAGACTGGCATAAATTACACAATGCAATAATAAGGCTATGTAATGATAAACAGTAAAAAAGAAGGCGAGACAAATAAATGTGCGACGATCACTTAATGGACGCTCACTACACTGAAACAACTAATAAACACCTGAAGCCACAGCGATACACCATTAATCAACATAACAATATTATCAGGGATCATATACATCAATTGGAATATTAAATCGGCAACAATTAACCAATGCACAAGACACAGTACAGTACTATAAACTAAATTGCCGAATAACACCCAGAATATAATTAAGAACAGTAACAGAATGATAACTAACTCATTACTCACACACAAGACGGAGCAATCAACAAAAAAGGAGAAGCAAGAGTCCAGAAAAACACAGCTGCAGTCCAAACTGCTGGGATGAACGAATAAAATCCAGAACTCTCTTCATGGACCAGCGCCAGACACTTCTCACAGTGCAGCAGAGGTCTCTGATTGGTTCAGCTGCCATTAACCACGCGCAAGGTCACAGGACTGTGCATGTGAACTGTGGGCTGAGATGGGATTTATGGCTCTTTGAGGGGAGCCGGATCTTGGTGAGCCGTTCCTTTCAAAGAGCCGTTCAAAAAACTGGCTCATTTGACTGATATTTTTATTTATTAAGTTTTAAGAAGCCAGCCTGGTGGTAACTCATTTTATCTTGGAAATAATCACTGGGAGGTATGATGGGGTGAGATTTGGAACAAAATAATACAAAATTAGATATCCCACCAATATCTGAGTTTGAATTATTCTGAAATATTGATTATAACCTCATTTGACATGTGTGGACTAGATTTTAAAGTCTGATCTGGATTCATTGTAAATATTCCACAAGGTTGCGCCATATCACCCTGCTTTGACAGTGACATCACTATTGCCTGGGTCAGTTGGCTCTCTTCTCTTCTCACCTCTGCCACTGTCACTGTTGGGTGTTTTCAAGTGTCTATGCAAATTATTACTTGTTGAACCGGACTTAAAAGTTATTTTTCTAACAAATATTGCATTTTGCCTTACTGTCTTCCACAAGAGAAAAGTGCATCCAAATGCTGCTCCGCTTCCTTTGGCTCATTTTGTCCAAACAACGACGTCAGACACACGACAGACTGACTGTCCTCCTACTAATTAAGACCGCTGCAGCTGCTCTGCTCTCCCAGGCAGGGGCAGTCACATGTTTCTGTTTTTACACAAAGGCAGCGTACACAACTCAGGTGGCCTCTTGCTACATTTGTATATCTAATAAGCACCGTGCAGCTGAGCTGCGCTCCTCAACATGTAACTTTGTTTCCCCTCCTGTTCTCTGTCCTGCTCAGGGGAGGAGCAAAGGAGGAGCTTTTGTGTGCATCTGCGTGAAACAGTGATATATAAATAGATATATAAAAAAGAATGGTTCCCAGCTGCGACTCGGTTCATATGTTCATGTTAACGAGCCGTTCAAAAGAATCGGTTCGTTCGTGAACGTCACAACACTACTGATGAGGGATGCTATGTTACAAATTGGCAATGAAGGGCAAACCTTCTGAACAACCCTGCTTATAAGCTGCTTTCCTCTTATTCTTCCAGTGGTTATTCTCGTTATACTTCAAGCATCACTGTGTAGAAAATGAGCTCATCAAATGTCTAAGTGAAATCTCCATGACTACAAGTTAATAAAGCCTGGTGGTCGGACATTAGTTTGCAGTTGTTAAGCCAACTATGGCAACAGCAATCATGTTGCTATAGTTGCATTTAACCTTTAACCAAACATCTGGTGGCAGCACATGAGATGATAAAACAAACAAAATGAAGCCAAACTATCTGTGGCCATCTGGATCACGTCCATTTACCACAGTAGCAGTAGACATTTTTAAAGGGGCACTCTGTAGTTTCAGGGGAGAGATGTTTCTCAGTAGAGACAGATCTTCTTTCTGCCTAAAACAAACTAAACTTACAAACTCTCTTTGTTTTCATGACTGAAAACAAACTGAATAAACAAACAAACTCAACTTCATTTATACGTGGCGGACCCTGCCACCTGTCTATCTTCAAACAGTGTTCTGGGACCTTATTTTCCTCTGAGAACAGCTTGTTTATTCACTTATGGAAAAAACAAATACATATTTCCGAGTTTGAACTATTTCCCCCATTAATATTATAAATATTTGAGTTTGAATTTCTTCTACAAAACGACACAGTGCCCCTTTAAGAAAAGAGAAAGACTCATCATTTGATAAACATAGTAATGCTGTATTTACCTTCAGCAGGTGAGCAGGAGAAGAACAGCAACAACAGGAGGACGATGGAGAGGATGAAACTGCAGCTGAGCTCCTCCAGCTTCATGTGTATCGAGATAATTCATACAGAGGGATGTGATCTCACCAGCAGATGACTCATCACAACAACACCTACGCTGGCTTAAGAAAACCCTCCTACCATCATTCAAATTCAAACTCGTGACTCCTGACCTTAATCCTTTCAATATAATTTAAAGATAAGTTGGACTTAATAAATGAAAGACATCTTTTTCAAACATTTCTGAAAGGTGTTTCTGTAAATCCAGCCAAAAGGCAGCAGTATAGAGACAATCTGTAATGTTAAGCAGCCTAGTTTCTTCCTCACAATCACAAACAGAGCATCTGTTGTTGACATCTGTGAAAACCCGACAAATATTAATAGTCTTTTACGGGCGATTTTGGAAATTACGCGGTAATTAAATGCCAGTCCCGACTAAGCGATGATGTCAACATCGGACTTACAGGGTTTTTTTTTTTTTTTTGGGGGGGGGGGGTCAAACCAAAAGTGCAAGTGATACACAAAGCAAGTGGGAGTACGGGGGTTTTCCGAGAGTCTCGTGGCCACATAAAGTGTGTTTCTGTAACAGTATCGTTGATAGTTTATTATCGCGGAAATAAAAAATGAAAGTTACCGAAAGCAGATGGTTTTGTAAAAGGAAACCAGGCTCACCTCTTAGTCCACGATTTGGATGAGACAGGGTTTTATCCATTCTTGCTGTTATTGTAAACCGATGGCTTATGGAGGGCGCATGTACTTTACAGAGAATATAAAACAACCACACGGAGGCTCCAGTGTGGGAACACGCGTGGGGTCGACTCTAATACTTTTAAACTGTGTGAAAGCAGAAGAAGTTGAATAAATCCAGCCCATCGTGGTGCATCTCACATCATCATTAAATATTCAGCTCCTTTCTTGCAGAGCGACTTCCGTGAGTCTCGCATCTTATCCGCGCGCACGTGTGTGAGACAGACAGAGAGAGACCTCCCATCAACTTCCTTCCACTTTAAATTTCCTTTTAATTTAATTTTGATTTTGAGGTGCCGAGGGGGCTGCAGCTTCCCCTAAAACGAGGCTATAACATGCCGAATTTACAAGAAGGCTTAAATATGTAAGAATTTGTCAGAAACAACACTTAATAGAGTTTATAAAGTTTCTCTTAACTCAACGACGCACAAAATCGAGCGATTTTATAAGGAAGTCTGGTGAATTTCTCTCCCTCTTCAGCACCTTTGACCTGTGGAGATGAGATGAGAAAAGTTGGATGAGATCTATCTACTTCCGGTTCACTCACCTGTAACTAATACCCAACACATGACATCACGAGTCATGATAGTTGTGATAGAAAAAAAACAACGTCATGTGATTGATGTGATGACTGTCCCAACATAAAAGTCCCTGAATATTATGTGTAATGTGTCATCACTGTTAGTCACGTTTGCATGTGATGTAACATGAGTCAGTTTATTGTGGGCAAAGTTTCACTGAGTACCAATAAACTGTGTTATGGCCCCAGTGTCATCAGGGGCCTGTTTCAGGAAGCAAGTTTAACAAACTCTGAGTCAAAACCTGAACTCTAGGTTGACCAACTCTGAGGCCAAAGGCTGAGGCCCGCAAAACAGGTGGCGGTCCACCACCACCACCACTCACAGAGGCTGAAGAGATGCCCTCAGTCAGAACAGTGGGCGACCTGTTGCTGAGGGCATCTCTGGGGGGAGTTCATCAGAGCCGGCCACGCCCCAGGGCCTACATAAGAGGTAAGTTATTCAAATGAATGGCATATTTACATTCATCCTTTTTTTCATCAGTTAAGGGTGGGTGATGTGCCCACAGGTGGATGATTTTCAATTGTTTCAACAACAAAAGATTAACTGTACAACATTTGTACTTCCAGGAAATAAAGAAGACCTCATAAAATAAGAGGCATATTGTCTTTCTTTGACACTGGGGAGGTGATGGGTCAGGATCATCGGTGCCTCCCTCCCCTCCCTCCAGGACACTTACAGCACACGTCTGGCCCGCAAAGCACTCAGCACTGCGGGCGACCCCACCCACCCCAACCACCAACTCTTCAGTCTCCTGCCTTCCGGGAGGAGGATGAGGAGCCTCCGAGCGAGAACCAGCAGACTGAGAGACAGTTTCATTCATCAGGCCATCAGGATGCTGAACTCCCTCCCAGCGCTGCCCCCCCTTCCTTCTCCTTCTCCGCCCGCTGCCCCCACTAACTATGGACATTGTTGACCCCCCCCCCCCCCCATGGCACCAGCCACTTTTACAACTCAAAAACACTTTAAAATCTATTTGCACTGTGTAAAAATGTTTACAATTTCATTGTCATAGACCAGTTTACACCATTTTATACTGTCATATTTATATCAAACTGCCATATTTATATCTATATTTATATCCAATCCCAATACTGACATACCTATTCCACACTATTTATATCTCCGGACTTTATATTCCCGAATGTCTCTTAGCTGTACATATTTTATTTTTATTTTTATTTTTAGATCTATATTTCTATTTTATTTTATATTCTTATATTTCTTATTTCTGTCTGGACAGAGGGAAACACAATTTCAATTCTCTGTATGTCTTGTACATATTGCAGTTTTGACAATAAAGTCGACTTTGAACTTTGAACTTTGAACTTTTTAGAAATGGTTGAAGCATATCATGTCTCTAACAGCTCTTCCACCTCGTGCATCAGCAGGGGGGGGGGGGTTAGGATTATTGTCTGGATCATCAGACCGCTGATAATGATAAAACATCCAATCAGGGTCTGATAATCCTCTCCCGACGGAGATTTCTGCGGAGTATTTGTGCTTCGACATCAACTGGCTCCTCGAGAAACGGACACGCCATGTCTGCCACTGCCTTCAGTCTGCAGGCTTCAACTTAAGAGCAGGGAAACTCAGGGTTAGTTGAAACAAACCTGCCAGTGAGCAGGTTTGTTTCACGGAGTATGTTGCCCGGGTAAGTGACTCAGAGTTACGCTGAACTGGCTTTGTGAAACCGAAAAACCAGAGTTTCCCTCATCTCAGGGTTGACTGAGTCAGGGTTTTCACTAAACCTGCTTTCTGAAACGGGCCCCAGTATGTTGGTCTGTTTCTGCTACTTAGACTTCATGTCTTTAATAATGGGATGAGTCAACATGAGAACATGTTTAATTTTTTCTGAAGTCACTTTCACATCCACTGATCCTTTAACTTCCTCATTTCATGTTCATACCGGCTTATTATAACCAAACCGACAGCTGTAAACATGAAGTCGGTTTTTGTGTGTTGCTACACTTGTGACACTCAGATTCAGGTGACTAACTGAACCTGATGACTCAGTTAGAAATAATAATGAAATAACTGTGACAGTGCACATTAAGCAATGTCATGCTGCTTTGTTTCATTCGTTTCGTTTCGTTGTGAACAACTACATTGCAAAACAATTATTGACAAAATCACGGCTGTCAGAGGTGAAATGAGCTTTGGCCATGTTGTTATTAAGTTGGGTAACGATACATACGGATCGATATATGATTCAAAGTGATGCAAAGTGATGACATCGATGCGCGTCGCTGCCATCGTGAAGATACGACTTTATTTAGAAATTCCAGTGGCTCGTCTGCGTCACCGTTTCGCCCAACTCCTTTCTAAGCAGTGCTAGCTAACGCCCAGAAGAAAATGCCAAGCAGCCAAGAAAAAGACAATGAGGATATTATTAACTCCCCTCTCTGGAATAAGTCAGCAGTGTGGAAATATAGTTGATATAAATGTAACTGATTGTGTTAAATGGGCATATGATATGATCTCATATCGATGGCAGGCCCCCTGTATCGAATCGAATCGAAATCGTATCGACTTCGTGATATCGGCACATATCGTATCGTTGTCCGAAGAATCGATACAATATCGTATTGTGATGAAATTTACGATTTACACCCCTTGTTGTTATAGTCTTGTTGGTTTTATGTGGCAGGTCATCCTTCGGAGATGCACACACCTGGCAACCACATCCACGAAGCTGTTATGGTTCTTTTTAAACAAGAGCAGAGAAAACAACACCAGAAATGAAACATTTTAAAGGATTAGTCTGTGATAATCTATTTTTTCTTGTCAACAAATCCATGAAAAACCCCAAAACAATGACTATATACTACCAACAAGTATTTAGTTGAAAAGCTGGATACGTAATCATGAGGTAAATAGCTTGTTAGGATGTATAAAAATAATACATTCACGATTAGACGGAGATCTGAAATGCGATAAAGCTTCTTTCATGTCTTTTATTAGAACTTGTTGTTGTGACGTTCGTGAGCCGTTTGTTTGTAAAGGATATCTCTCTCATCGAACATGACATCACAACACAAAAGGTGTCGGGTGGGAGTGTCAGAGCCCACGCAGTCTTGATTGTGTTTTTGCAGGCCACAAACAAACATTAACATTTTTCTTTTTATTTATAGTAGAGACACTAAAGGCTTTTTGTATACTGACATCAATGGAATGATGTACGTCCGTTCTGGTGTCACGCAAACCATTTGTGCAGAGGAGGCAACATACCGCCAAACCAACAGGAAACCACAGTCCTGCACACAAAAACATGTAAAGCTGTCAATTTAAACAATAGCTGCAGTCACACGGACAATATTTCTTCAACGCGATTGAAATCATTCTTATTAGATTCCAACTTAACTGTTAATGTTGCAGCTAAATCTGACAGGATTTCTCAATTTAAGAAACTTGTGAGACGTCAACAATCAAAGCTTGTTGATGTTGCAGTGAGTTTGAATAAAAAATATGAAAAATAAGAGTTCAGTGTCTTGATTTAAGACAGTCACTTATTTTTGTTATGCTGTTTGAAGAAATTGTCTTATCGTAATCTTGTCTTTGCTTTTAATGTTAGATTAAGGGTTAAATTCTTAAAGTCAGTTCGATCAAAAGACAAAAATTCTGATTTTAAGTAGCTCTATCTTGAAAAAGTTGTTTTAATTGTTTGTAATAAGCACAATTTGCTTAAATTTAGGCTTTTCTGTCCAGTTTTAAGGCCCGTTAAGGTCGTTCAGTGGCTTGAACTTTATGCTAGTCTTAAGATTTCTTGTCAAGCAAATTTGGCGTAACCCATTAGCAGATTTTTCTGCTCAGTACAAGAAAATTTGATTAAATTAAGAAGGGCTGTGTTTGTAGTGCAGAGGGAGTTCCCCCTGTCGATCAGGTGCAAAGATTAAAGTCCTTTTTTTGACTAGAGTTTCTATTCTTACTATAAATAGCCTCAGGTGTGGCCTACTTCCTCATTAATGAATGATTCACCCCATTTTCTTCACACCTTGCTGGTTATTTCCCACAGAGATCAGACAAGCTTTTTTTTTGTTAATCTCTGCAAAAACCAAAGTGTAAAAACAGCCCAGGGGACAGGTACAACCAGTTTTTGTTGGCCTACGCTAAGTTACGTTAGCGTCCTGTGGCTGTTAGCTTCATATTTAGTGTACAAACAATACAAACAGTGGCATCAAACTTCTCTTCTAACTTTCAGCAGAACATACGGAAAAAAACATTTCTGAAAATGTTTGACAGTTTGCTTTACCTGGATGTCGGAAAAATATCTGGCATCATCACTGAAATATTTACATCCTTGTAGTAGAGTAGGAATATTTTCCATCTTCCCCATTTCTCATCTGACATTCATCTGACTGCCTTGAGTTTCCTCTTGTGGTAAACACCTTACCTGTCCATGTGACTGACTAGCTGACTGTCTACATGTGTCAGCCTCATGCTTCTTGCCCAATGCATTTGCAGTTGAGAAAATATATGGAGTAATGTTTTCAGGATCAGAGCTTTCAATGTATTTTTTAGGTTAAAGATACTGTCTGTGATCCAAATAGTAACTCCACCACATCAGAACAGGGAGCTGATATCACTCTAAAACTCAGATCTTTTAATACAAATGCTAATAAAATAGTTGACAGCTTCACTGAAATGCAGTGATGTTGTCAACTGTGAACAAACAAATCTCCATACTTGAATGTGTGACACAACCCTGTATCAAGGCAGTTAGTGAATTAGTGATAAAATGTCAATTTTTTTCATGTCAGTCAGCAACATTTTAACATGGAAAGTTTGTGACTTTGTACATGAATCCTAAAGGTTAAATTTTGTCACTATTTCAAGAACAGATTTCAACATCTAACCAAAATCATGATGTCTTCCTACTTTAACTGAAGTGAATCCGACAGATTAAATGTCATTATTGTTACAGAAACTAAAAATATCTTTTCCTAACCCTAACACAACAGTTTTTGCTGCCTAAACCTAACCACACATGATCTTTTCCGAACATAGGTTTGTTGCCTAAACCATAAATATCTTTTCCAAACCTTTACCAGTGTTTTTGTTGCTGTTACTTAACCACAGACTGGATGCAAACCTTGGTTGCCTGCGTCCTAACCTTGGATTTTGTGCGCCCACCATCCGCCACAATTTCACCCCCTTGATGACAGTGCGATTTATAAATATCATGTTTATTTCAGTTGCAGTAGCTCAGAGAGAAATAAAGCTTGAATCATAATAACACTCAGAAACAGTTACAAACTGACTTTCAGGCCACATTAAGTTCTCTGTTGAGAATACTGCATGATGAAAAACAGACAAAAATATGAAGACAGCTGTTTGAGACTTTAACTTGTGGAAAACAAAATCCACCTGATACAATAACTTTAAAGTGAAGAGCGCCCTCTGCTGACCTTTATCTTTCACACCAGTGTTAACAAATCACAGCTTTTCTTTCAGGCCCAGTAACAGACAGTAAATAACAAACACAAATCAAACAACAGCACTTTATTTCAGTGTAACCTTCACATTACAACAAGAAAAGGTTTAAGCTCCACGAGAGAACGTTAAATCTGTTCATAAAATCTGGAAGATCATTAAGGCCTAATTCATCATATAAAGCTATACATGAAAGAGGGAACAACATAAAGTGCACAGAGTCGTTACACATGGTGTACGAGCTCGACATGTTTCCCAGCATTACTTCAGTAAAGTGAACACAGAGCAGATTTCAGATCTGTCTAATAAGTGACAGAGTTTGATGAGACGTCCTGTCAAAATAATGGACAACATGAAGGTGAAGAACAACGTTTCCTCCATCAACTCCATCATTGTTGTTCATCAGCTGTTCCCTCTGTTATTGATCAAACTGTGATGAGTCTAAATAAAGAAAACAAACCATCCAGCCGAAGTTGTGACATCTTCCTCAAATACTGTGAAATGAATTGATACACACACAATGATCCTTTTCAGACCAATCTGCACTTTGACCTGACAGCTGCAGTACAACATGATGAGACCTGACGTTCACGGATTCCAGTTTCATGGACCTGCAGACACTTTCACATATACGTGTATGAAAGAGGACTGAAATAATCCATCTATGTCCAACTGGAACGACCGTCTTTGAAAAGAGGAGGTGGCCTAAGACATTACTGATCACCCACCTACAATGCTGTACTGAGTTCTCTCCCCAGACAGCTTAACAACCAGTCACACCTGGGCTCACCTGGCCCTAGCAACCCACACGAAGGCCGGTTGGACCAATGACCCCCAATCGGCCCTAACGACTCTGAAACTATCAGTATTAATTGTGAACTAAGTAAGTGAAGCTAATTAGCATTTAGCCACTACAATATTAGTTTCCATGTTTTAAAGCAGCATTATAGTGATGCCATTTTCTGAACTTACTACACTGTTAGATAGATAGATAGCTTTATTAATCCCCGAGGGGAAATAAGGTTATCATAGCAGCGGGTACATTGCTCAGGTATCGAGGATGATTATATACTGATGATTATTGATCAGAAAGCATCGTGTTAGGGTTAGGGCTGTGGATGTAAGTTGCTCAGACGATGAACTCTGTTGATCTCCGTCACCAACTAAATTACAGCGTGTCTGTCCTGGTGTTGATCTGTGTGATTGACATGAGAGAAAAATAAGTTCAAACAAATCACCGACACAAACACATCATAACACACAAAATACACTGAACAAAAATATAAACGCAACACTTTTGTTTTGCTCCTATTTTTCATGAGCTGAACTCAAAGATCATTTTCCTGTATACACAAAAGACCATTTGCCACAAATATTGTTCACAAATCTGTCTAAATCTGTGTTAGTGAGCACTTCTCCTTTGCCGAGATAATCCATCCCACCTCACAGGTGTGGCATATCAAGATGCTGATTAGACAGCATGATTATTGCACAGGTGTGCCTTAGGCTGGCCACAATAAAAGGCCACTCTAAAATGTTCAGTTTTATCACACAGCACAATACCACAGATGTCGCAAGTTTTGAGGGAGCACGCAATTGGCATGCTCCCTGACCCTCCCAATAAAGCAAAACTGCACATTTCAGAGTGGCCTTTTATTTTGGCCAGCTAAAAAGATACTGTTCCCCCTCGGTTCAATATGAAAGGAGGCTCACACGTCTTTCAAATTCTGACTTCTTTCCCCACAACAGATAAGTCCTGTGACTTTCAGGCTGATATCATTACATTTGACCATTTAAAGTTAGTTTTCCATTTCTTAAAAAACAAACATCGTAAAAAAATCAACTTCTTAAAAGGAAAAAGGGATCGAAAGTCTTGACATGTCTCCACGTCTGCTTCTTTGTGTCCACATCCGACCAAAGTGCACATACAAAGCAAACATAATCAACACTCTCACTTACTTGTCTATATACTGCCACTCCAACAGCCAGCAGGATCATTGAAAAGACGCTGACACACACACCTGTGATCAGTCTGTTTCTCTTGGATAGACTACCTGGATAACAAACAAACAAGAGATGATAAGAGCGACTGAAACTGCAATAAACCACTCAAAATAGTTGGCAATTAATCAACTGGATGGGAAAGGCTGAAGATGAGAAGATGGGTTTTCTATTTTGTTCTCGCTGTGTTTTATTATCACTCTATGAAGCACCAGCTGTGCCGCTATATGTCCTCCATTGTAACTAAGCTTTCATTAGACTTGAATGTTTTGAAATGTTTTAATGGAATTTAAAAGTCAAATAAGACCTAAAAATCTAGAAAAGACGCAGGACTTAGGCTGATCATCATGGACAAAAGAATTCAGGATAACAATATTATCGTGATGCATATACAAATTTTGACAGAAGGTCTCAGTCAAATTCCCCTTAACTTTTTTCCTTATTTGTCTTTTTCTGTTGTATGGCGGTTGGCAACCAGTGTAAAGCCACTATTGTTTACATGATATCAATATTGAATTTTTTTTAAAATCACAATTATTGTCAGTACCGGTTAGCAGCTACAAAATAAACCCTATGTGGGATATTTGAATGGAGTTTCTAGATGAAAGCATGAAAAACTGCTTAATTATAGGCTTTTTAACATTCTGTACATTCATTCTAAAGGGGAAAAAAATCACACAAAATGTTGAATATTTCAGAAAGCATGACAGAAATGAATGAGAAAAATTATTAGCCGTGGTTGTCCTAATTGAGCCGAATGTTTTGATGTCTGAATGAAGTTTGTACGTTGGAAAATGCAGCAGGAGTTAAGTGTCAAAAATAACGCCGGAAGAATAACATTGTGCTTTTATACTGTAGATAAGGAAATGTTCCATTGAGGGCACATTAAAAGGTCACATGCTCACATACGAGTGATAACAGCACAAACTCCTCTACAGCTGTTATAAACAAATAAAATATCACCAAGTAACCCTGATTATGTTCGGTGTCATAGTGGTCGCAATAAAAAAGCCAACCTATGTTTACCCAGTGAAAACAGTTTCGTCTGTGGGAAATGTTTATGTTTGTGACAAGTAAACCGGCTGTTTAAAGATTAAAAAACAAACCGTGTTTGCTTGAATTACTCATATTCTCACTGTTGACATCTGTGTCCCTTTTTTTCACCAAAGTGATGTCTTTAAATATCTTGATCCAAAACACAAAGATATTCTGTGGACTATGATTTGAGGTTTCTGAGCCCAGTTGGCTTACGTTTCTGTTTGAAAGTTACGTTTCTGTTTGCAAGGACTTGTGGCAGCATTGGACGCTTGATCAACTCCCTCCTAAAACATGGCGGCCCATTTGTGAACTTCCTTTTATATTCTAAAAACAGCTCAGCAGTGTTTCTGGAGACATTTCAGGCAAGAAATAACTCAAAGTTGCCAAATTGTCTTCATTTTGACTCAAAAGTTTTTACAGGTTTTCAGATGCATCCAGTGCGACTTGCCGCCTCTGGAAACTCCTAAAAACTAACTGTTGTCGTGTTGCAATGAACACAGATTTGACACCTGCATGGCTTTAGTGTCTTCAGAAACACGTTTCACTGAGCTGTTTTTAAAATATAAGAGAGAGTTTCCAAACGAGTTGCCATGTTGGTGCGGTTCAAGTCCCGTAGCAGACAACCCACGAGTGGTGTCCGTCCAATCAGGTACAGCCAGGAGAGTTTGTGTGGTTGCAGCTGTCGATCGGGTCGTTAAATCAGAATTGGCGCCAGTTTCCCATGATGCATTATTTCTCTATGAGTAACCACCGTGACCTACCTTCAGTTGACGCTGTTGTGATGATGTTGTGTTCCTCATGTCCGCTGTTCTCTCCATGAGAGGTCACATTCAAGACAAAATGTTCTGTGGGTGTAAATCAGGAGGCTGTTAGATTCTGATGTCTGACCCGTGTGGCAGTAACATGTTTCCATCCTGCACTACAGCAGAGTTCAGCTTACCTTTGGTCACCAGAACCCATCTCCTCGTCATCTTGTTATAATTAGCAGCCAGATCACACCAGTAGTTTCCAGAGTCCTCAGTCCTGAGTCTGGACAGGAGAAGTCTGATCCGTCCGTCTCTGAGGGCATCTCTGTCACACTGGACTCGTCCTGCAAACTGTTGATCCTGAGACTCTGGGACCTCGACGCTGTTAACCATTTGATACAAAAGCTTCTCAGGATTTGACAGCAGAACACAAACCATGTTGGTGAGAGACATGTCCGTTTTGGTGTGAATGTCCCATCTGATGGTGATGTCATCGTCCTCCTTTGCCTGATAGAAGTTTATTTTCACAGCAAACATCCCTGCAGACAAGAGAGAGGGCAAAAAGAGACATCATGTGGAGTTACATCGCTGTCCATCCATAGCTGGATATAATATAATTAAAATAAATGTGAGTTGCAGGACTACTGACCACAGACAGAGGAGGTCAGAACGACGAGCAGAACCATCAAGATCATCTTCTTCCTGTCAGAGAGGAGACGCTTTTATTAGAGGAAGAAGATTTGACTCGTGACAGATTATTACTATAAGTAAGTAAATATACAGTATTAACAGGCTCGTTCATGAAATTAACACTTTGTCTCAGTGTCACGTTGTCATGACTCGAAATTTAATTTAATTTAACTTAATTAAAATTTCTGCTTAAACACAATAAATCATTTCACCCTTCAAATGACAATAAATACAAAACTGTAAATAACAAAAAAAGGAACATTTTATGTCACTTTTGTAAATAAATAAATAATTGTCTATATTTATTTCAATGTTATTTCGGTGAATTTAATGGCATATACATTTTTTATTGAGCGACTTTTTTATTTTTGCAGTCTTGGTCCTCCATAATTACAAGCAATGTTGTGCTCATGTGCTAATTGTTATACTGTACATACTAGTTACAGTTACATACAAATTATACTTAATGCTTGTTCTGATAATTTCTGATGACATTTTTCTATTTTAAACAAAATGGTTACATTAAAATAACAATAACATTTTTTTTTCATTCATAACAAGTCTGTTAAACAGCTGATTAAATTTGGACACATGTAATGAAAAGCTTCGGTGTGAAAGGTTCAGGATCCATCAACTCTTTTGACTGAGATAAACAACAGTGTTAATGACACTGATAAAATACAAAATAAATATAAAATATAAATAAAAATGTAAAGATAGTTAATATGTTAGTTTAGTCAGTGGCGGCCCTAGCTTGCATGACGCCCTGGGCAAACCTCACCTTCATCGCTCACCCCCTCCACAAAACTCTGGACAAGCTTAAGAGCAGCTTCAGCAACAGACTGATTCAACCTAAAGGAACAGCACAGGAAATCATTCCTACCTGGTGCCATCAGACTTTATAACGCTCACTCCACAACACACAAATAATGCTCTTTAAATTATTCCTCTTGCACCTTATGTTCCACTTACTTTACTAGAGGGAAATAAGGTCCCAGAACACTGTTTGAAGCTAGCAAGGTGGCAGGGTCTGCCACATATACTTATAAATAAATAAATAAATAAAAGTAAAACACTATGCAATTGTTTTGTCCTTAAGGTCAGTTTGTTAATTCAGTTTATTCTGTCATTAAAAATGAAGAGTGTTTGTTTCTTTAGTTTGTGTAGGCAGAAAAAATCAGCCAGTCTGAATGAGGCTGCAGGTTATGGTAACAGAAAATATGAGAATAAAAATAATCTACTCAGTTTAAGTTGAGTTGAAGACATGTCGAGACGTGAAACAGACTCCATCACCAGACTCCATTTAAAAAACGCTAAATTATGAGACTTAACGCATTAGGAGACACTTTATAAACGTCCTGAACCCTGTCTACAAAATATACTTAACTATTTAGGCCTACTTGTTAATTCGGCAAATTTTATACATGAAAATATGTTTCTTTGTGTAATGTAGGGATTAAAGGAAAAAAAACAAAAAAACAGGTGAGCAGGAGAAGAATAGCAAACGGGAGGATGATGGAGAGGATGAAACTGCAGCTGAGCTCCTCCAGCTTCATGTGTATCGAGATGATTCATACAGAGGGATGTGATCTGACCAGCAGATGACTCATCACAAAACCGAAAGCTAGCTGGCTTAAAAAAAAAACCTTCCTACCATCATTCAAATTCAAACTCATGACTCCTGACCTTAATCCTTTCAATATAATTTAAAATCTGCAACTTTAAAAAGTAGGACAGGAGGACAGTCTTTCAAACCATTTCAAACCAAAAGTGCAAGTGATACACAAGTGGCAACATAAAGTGTGTTTCTGTAACAGTATCGTTGATAGATTATTATCGCGGAAATAAAATATGAAAGTTACCGAAAGCAGATGGTTTTGTAAAAGGAAACCAGGCTCACCTCTTAGTCCACGATTTGGAGGAGACAGCGTTTTATCCATTCTTGCTGTTATAGTAAACCGATGGCTTATGGAGGTCGCATTTACTTTACAGAGAATATAAAACAACCACACGGAGGCTCCAGTGTGGGAACACACGTGGGCTCGACTCTAATGCTTTTAAACTGTGTAAAAGCAGCAGAAGAAGTTGAATAAATCCAGCCCATCGTGGTGCAGGTCACTTCATTATTAGATCTTCAGCTCCTTTCTTGCAGAGCGGCTTCCGTGAGTCTCGCATCTTATCCGCGCGCACGTGTGAGACAGAGAGACAGAGAGAGAGACCTCCCATCAACTTCCTTCCACTTTAAATTTCCTTTTAATTTAATTTTGATAGTTGACAGTAAAATTGGAGATAATAAATCGTCATGGAGATGGAAGGTTTTAGGAAGGATTTCGTAAATAGTCCATTTTTCTCAGGGAGATGCTTGGATGCGGGAACTAGAGGTGCCGAGGGGGCTGCAGCTTCCCCTAAAACAAGCTATAACATATGCCGAATTTACAAGAAGGCTTAAATATGTAAGAATTTGTCAGAAACAACACTTAATAGAGTTTATAAAGTTTCTCTTAACTGAACGACGCACAAAATCGAGCGATTTTATAAGGGAGTCTGGTGCATTTCTCTCCCTCTTCAGCACCTTTGACCTGTTGAGATGAGTTGAGAAAAGTTGGATGAAATCTATCTACTTCCGGTTTACTCACCTGTAACTAATATAAAGCAACCGATATAAAGTGATAATAAGAGAGCTCATCTGAGCTCTCTTATTATCACTTTATATCGAGTTATTTTTGTTAATCTCTGCAAAAACCAAAGTGTAAAGACAGGCCAGGGGACAGGTACAACCAGTTTTTGTTGGCCTACACTAAGTTACGTTAGCGTCTGGTGGCTGTTAGCTTCATATTTAGTGTACTGTGACTGGCTGACTGTCTACATGTGTCAGCCTCATGCTTCTTGCCCAATACATTTGCAGTTGAGAAAATATATGGAGTAATATTTTCAGTAGCAGAGCTTTAAATATCTTTTTTTAGGTTAAAGATACTGTCTGTGATCCAAATAGTAACTCCACCACATCAGAACAGGAACCTGATATCACTCTAAAACTCAGATCTTTTAATACAAATGCTAATAAAATAGTTGACAACTTCACTGAAATGCAGTGATGTTGTCAACTGTGAACAAACAAATCTCCGTACTTGATTGTGTGACACAACCCTGTATCAAGGCAGAAATAGTGATAAAAGTCAGCACAATCTTAACATGGAAAATGTGTGATTATGTACATGAATCCTAAAGGTTAAATTTTGTCACTATTTCAAGAACAGATTTCAACATCTAACCAAAATCATGATGTCTTCCTACTTTAACTGAAGTGAATCCTACAGATTAAATGTCATTGTTACAGAAACTAAAAATATCTTTTCCTAACCCTATTGCAACTGTTTTTGTTGTCGAAACCTGACCACGGACTGGATGCAAACCTTGGTCGCCACCATGTCACCAAATGTCATGTTTATTTCAGTCGCAGGAGCTCAGAGAGAACTAAAGCTTGAATCATAACAATAAAAAAATGCATGACCAGTCTGATACATCATACATAAACATTGAACTGGAGGTTTTTCACATACATGATCTTGTTCACAGATTAACATGAGCTCAGAAGACGTCTAAACAATCAGCGTGTGGTTGATGAAGCTGCCTCAACTCCATTCAACATCCTCCACCGTCAGACCTCTGAATGTCACAGCTGGTTCAGTGAATCACTGTATGGAGAGTTTTCACTCTGTGTCTTCTGATGGACATCGTTACAATACACTGCCTCTAATGTCCTGTTTATAATGTGTACATACTGTAAATAAATCTATTTTTATATGAGAGACAATGTTTATATCAGACACCCAGAAGATGTCAAAAAGAAGAGTTTATCAGCAACAAAGTTAATAATAATAAACTTTATTAACACTCAGAAACAGTTACAAACTGACTTTCAGGCCACATTAAGTTCTCTGTTGAGAATATTGCATGATGTCCTCACGGACCTTTATTATTAATTTAATACAAACCTGATATGAAACGTGTTTTACAGCATTTAAAGAGTCAATGAAAAAATGTGAATCATACAAATCAAACAGCAGCACTTCATTTCAGTTTATCCTTCACATTACAACAAGAAAAGGTTTAAGCTCCACGAGAGAAAGTTAAATCTGTTTTTTAAATCTGAAAGATCATTAAGGCCTAATTCATCATATAGAGCTATACATGAAAGAGGGAACAACATAAAGTGCACAGAGTCGTTACACATGGTGTACGAGCTCGACATGTTTCTCAGCATTACTTCAGTAAAGTGAACACAGAGCAGATTTCAGATCTGTCTAATAAGTGACAGAGTTTGATAAGACGTCCTGTCAAAATAATGGACAACATGAAGGTGAAGAACGTTTCCTCCATCAACTCCATCATTGTTGTTCATCAGCTGTTCCCTCTGTTATTGATCAAACTGTGATGAGTCTAAATAAAGAAAACAAAACATCCAGAACAGCCGAAGTTGTGACATCTTCCTCAAATACTGTGAGAATGAATTGATACACACACAATGATCCTTTTCAGACCAATCTGCACTTTGACCTGACGGCTGCAGTACAACATGATGAGACCTGACGTTCACTGACTCCAGTTTCATGGACCTGCAGACACTTTCACATATACGTGTATGAAAGAAGAGTGAAATAATCCATCGATGTCAAACTGGAACGACCATCTTTGAATAGAGGAGGTGGCCTAAGACATTACTGATCACCCACCTACAATGCTGTACTGAGTTCTCTCCCCAGACAGCTTAACAACCAGTCACACCTGGGCTCACCTGGCCCTAGAAACCCACATGAAGGCCGGTTGGACCAATGACCCACAATCGGCCCTAACGACTGTGAAACTATCAGTATATTTAGGCACTATAATATTAGTTTCCATGTTTTAAAGCAGCATTACAGTGATGCCATTTTCTGAACTTACTACACTGTTCTACTTGTTTCAATACTTTTTCTTTACCCACTCAGTCATTATATTCTCATTACTGATGATTATTGATCAGAAAGCATCGTGTTAGGATCTTTACATCTGCTCACATGCAGCTGTGGATGTAAGTTGCTCAGACAATGAACTGTATTGATCTCCGTCACCAACTAAATGATGGCACATCTGGCCTGGTGTTGATCTGTGTGATTGACAAGAGAGAAAAGTAAGTTCAAATAAAGCACTGACACAAACACATCATAACACACAAAATAGTTCCATTCAACACAATATGAAGAGCAAACACACCTTTAATACGTCGACAAATGAAAGCTGTCAGACAAGTTACGGCTCCAGGGAGGATAATTATAGCAACAATTAAAATAACTGAACCAGTTGTAACTCCATTCACTTCCTTCTTGGGCCCTCCTGGTGTGTGTTCTGCATCTGCATGAAGACAGAAAACCAGTGTTAGTATCTGATATCAGGAGCATCAAGTCAGAGTCAAACCACCACATCAACAACATTTATACCAACTCAGCAAACGTAGAAACGAGACAATAAGTGACTAAATAAACAGTAACAACAAGTAAATATCCGTCTGACAACCAGCTGCTGGTCACATAACAGAAGTTACACCACATGGCCACACGGTGGCACTGTAGACAATTTATGGACTTATTTACCAAAACCTGCTGAACAGAAACAAACTTTGTTCTTCTGAGTTTTACTTGGATGAAGTGAGATTTATATTATGTTTATGTTCATATTGAATTATCCAACATGTTGTGCTTCATGTAATGTTCCTGCGTCCTCAGGTTTTTACTACGTGTCTCCAAAATGTGAAACTCTACAGAGACGTTGTGTGGTTGCAGGTGTTGATCGGGTCGTTAAAATCAGATTTTGCACCAGTTTCCCATGATGCATTATTTCTCTATGAGTAACCACCGTGACCTACCTTCAGTTGACGCTGTTGTGATGATGTTGTGTTCCTCATGTCCGCTGTTCTCTCCATGAGAGGTCACATTCAAGACAAAATGTTCTGTGGGTGTAAATCAGGAGGCTGTTAGATTCTGATGTCTGACCCGTGTGGCAGTAACATGTTTCCATCCTGCACTACAGCAGAGTTCAGCTTACCTGTGGTCATCATCTTGTTATAATTAGCAGCCAGATCACACCAGTAGTTTCCAGAGTCCTCAGTCCTGAGTCTGGACAGGAGAAGTCTGATCCGTCCGTCTCTGAGGGCGTCTTTGTCACACTGGACTCGTCCTGCAAACTGTTGATCCTGAGACTCTGGGACCTCGACGCTGTTAACCATTCGATACAAAACCTTCTCAGGATTTGACAGCAGAACACAAACCATGTTGGTGAGAGACATGTCCGTTTTGGTGTGAATGTCCCATCTGATGGTGATGTTATTGTCCTCCTTTGCCTGATAGAAGGTCGTGTTCATCCCTGCAGACAAGTGAGAGGGCAAAGAGAGACATCATGTGGAGTTACATTAAACTTTACCTCATTTCAGCCTGAAACACTTTTATCAAGGAGCTGAGAGATCCTGGAGCCACATGAGTGTTTGATTTTACTATGTGTCACCATCGTGTCACGTGAGGGATAATGTCCGACTAGGTGTCCATTATCAGGAATTAATGGATGACACGACACTTTGAAAGGCTTTATCCCACTTATACCATGGTCACTAAAGAAAAAAACATTAATTTATATTTTCAGGCATTTTGCGATCAAAATCTAAAGTCTTTCACAACCAATAACCTCCTGGAAACACCTGAGGGTTTGACTTATAGCTGGAACAATGTGTTACATGTATGTAGTTTCGTAGATGTCTGTTCATCAGGGGTTAATTGACACCAGAATTCACCCAGAACACGGTATAAATGTGCTCAACATTAAACCAGCCACCAGAACTGCAACAATTAATCAATGAAGGAATATTAATCCTTAACTATTTTGATGATCGATCTGCAAAATGTTTATTTATTTTAATATAATTAAAATAAATGTGAGTTGTAGGAGTACTGACCACAGACAGAGGAGGTCAGAACGACGAGCAGAACCATCAAGATCATCTTCTTCCTGTCAGAGAGGAGACGCTTTTATTAGAGGAAGAAGATTTGACTTCATCAAACAGGACAGGTTTTAATAATAAACTGGTTTGGTCTATTAAACTTCACAGTGTGTGTGGTTGAATATTAATCAGCATGATATCCTGCGTCTTGGCAGATCAAGTGACAGATTATTACTATAAGTGCAAGTAAATATACAATATTATCAGGCTTGTTGGTAGCTGCCACATGTGATAGAGTACCACAATAAAGAAAACCACGTGATCAGCGATTTGTTTTATCTGTGCACAGTGTTGATAATGTTGAATGTTTTCAGGCTAATGGAGGAAGTGAGTGAGGAAGGAAACACACGCAGAGCTGCATTGTGGACACTCAGTTCACCTTACATACAAATTAATTACTGTACCATACTTAAATATGCTTACAGTGTAAGGTACATGAACTTTGCATTTCTATTTCAATGACGCCAAGTTTTAGTCCATCTCAGTGTGAGTTAATCCTTCTTTTTTTATCCTCAGCCACATACAGAGATCAACCCTCGGGCTTGAGCATAAAACACAATGCTGTTAGCTCAGGATCATTCAGTTAATCACAACTTGATAGAACAGATACAATTCTGTGTGTAGGCTGCACATTTTTCTGTCGGAGAATGTAAGAGTCACTGACTCACTGTAGGCCCAAGACATTGTAAGGCGACACAAGTTGATCTGATTGTCTCATGCTTTGTCACAGTTGACTGACCCAAGGGAGTAGGTTTGATTTTGAGATTGGCACAAAAGTGCTCGAATATCCTCCTGATTACTAGCTCTCTCCCTGCCACTCTCCCTGCCGCTCTCTCCAGGTGGATCAGTTTCCTTAGGAATAAACCACAATATAAATTTGACAACTGTATAGCAACTACTGTAAACACATACACACTAGTAATACATGATGAGGCCTCTTAGAACACCAGACTTGATATAAAGCTCTGATTTTAAAGCCACATGGGTGAAGCGTTGCTATTCAGATCATCATCACACTAACATTTGTCACAGTGCTGAATCTTATGACTAACACATCCATCATTATTTAACCTCACCTGTGAATTTCCAGCCTCTCTTTCAGCTTCTCCTCCTCCATCTCCTCCAGCCTCTCTGCTGTCTGTCACCTTACAGAAATATGTTGATGCATGACATGAACAGATACATTAGGGATACAATGATCATAGAGGTTGATGGTTCAGTTATTGCCTGAGCAAAAAAGGCTTTTACTAAATATTAAGATTACTTAATATTAATTAATTATATTTTATAATTATAAAATCACACGATCATCCAGAATCTGAGGTTTTATTGTATTTCCACCACAAATTTTCTTTATTTGTGTTTTTAAACCGTTGCTCTCTTCTACACAAATACATGAAAATAAGAATTAGAAATAACTTTAAAAAAGTGTTTCTCTCTGGCATTAAATATTCTCTTTTATTCAATATCTGCATTGTTGAGCCTCTACCTATACACCCTTGAAGTAACTCACACTTTGACTCCTAAAGAAGTCTCTTATATCCACTTTTCTTTTCTTTGACATCCTTCAAATCCTATACAGCACACACGCACGCACACACGTACACGCACGCAAACAGACACAAACACAAATGCAAACGACACCACTGATATTAAAATCCATCCAGCTGACGTGACCCAGGAAGAACAAATTACGGAGTTATAATTGTTGCAAAACTATTTGCAAATGCGTATCTCAATCTCTGTGTGTGCGTGTTCAGATCTGTGTGCGTGTTCAGATCTGTGTGTGCGTGTTCAGATCTGTGTGTGCGTATTCAGATCTGTGTGCGTGTTCAGATCTGTGTGTGCGTATTCAGATCTGTGTGCGTGTTCAGATCTGTGTGTGCGTATTCAGATCTGTGTGCGTGTTCAGATCTGTGTGCGTGTTCAGATCTGTGTGTGCGTGTTCAGATCTGTGTGCGTGTTCAGATCTGTGTGTGCGTGTTCAGATCTGTGTGTGCGTGTTCAGATCGGTGTGTGCGTGTTCAGATCTGTGTGCGTGTTCAGATCGGTGTGTGTGTAAAACAAATCCGTATGTCTGTATTCTGTAGTCTGTAAATGTCTGTCACCAGTTCCGCCTCTGTAACTGCCCTCTTCCTTTGCACTGAGCTCAGGCTCACAGCATGGGCGTAGGTTTCTATATAGATGGTCGTGACATGTCACAACCAATGTTCGAGGATTGCAAAATAGTCACTACCAATATTTGTCTGCTGCTGAGCCAGTAGTAACGTTAGTGAGTGGTAGTAGTGAGCATCTTCCAAACTGTGTCCGCTACTTGAAATGGATAAGAGGAAGAAACAGCTGAGAAACAGCGATTAAAAAGTTGAAGTCTCTGGAGGTGGAGGCTGCTAAATGTGCGAAGTTGACGGAGCTTTTTGGTGCCGGGACCAGTAACACCGACCCGCCAGCAGCCACAGGTGCTGCTGCGCCGGGAGACGAGGGAGGAGGACCTGACGATGATGAGCGAGTGGAGGCAGACAGGGTCAGTAACGTCAGCCTGGGGCTGGCTCGGCTCAATGTTTGAGACATGTCCAAAACAAAGTAAAAAAACGTTTTTACATTGAATGTGATGCGACCTCACTAACTGCATACTGATGAACGCAGCTGCCGCTAATGCTAACGTAGCTGCCGCTAATGCTAACGTAGCTGCCGCTAATGCTAACGCAGCTGCCGCTAATGCTAACGTAGCTGCCGCTAATGCTAACGTAGCTGCCGCTAATGCTAACGCAGCTGCCGCTAATGCTAACGCAGCTGCCGCTAATGCTAACGTAGCTGCCGCTAATGCTAACGCAGCTGCCGCTAATGCTAACGTAGCTCCTCAGGGACTGAAGTCGTTATTTTCTAACTTTGACAATCTAACATGTGGCAGCACATCAGCCCAGAGTTAAAGGGCTGTGACTGTTGGTAGTTGTGGTTGATTTTGTTCAAATACGCCGAATTGTGATATTATGGGTTATTATTGTTCAGATGATTTAGCTAAGCTAGCTAACAGATGCTAACGTCAGCGGTCTCTTGTTGCCATAGCAACAGTAAACATTCACGTGGCCTGATGAGCTGTAAACAGAGATACAAAACACAAGTAAACCTGTAGGAAATAATAAGTTTAATTTGCAATATTTACCATTGAATTTATTGTAATCTTTCAATTCATTTATTGTTTACTGAGGTGATAACTATCTAATAGGTATAATTTGTGTGTAAATGTGTTACTTTTACTGTAGTTTTCAAATGGCTGTGTATAGTGTTAGTGTATAGTCTTGAGCATTTTCAGGTCACAAAGATCTGGCTTTTTTGCATTGGGAAACACTAGTAAAGTGTCCTAATGAAAACACGACAAAGCCATTTGACTACCTTGTTCATAAATGATGGTGTCAGGACTTTTTTTTATGACACACACACATTGATAGGAATACTTGGTTTTGAGGAATGACCTCTATTTTGAGCATGTGACATGCTTTTGCAGGTTATCAACAAGGTTTTGCAGTTTGTACTAATTGTTTTGAGAAATGCACCAACTGTTGTGCAAATGTAAGTAATGATGTGAGAAAAACTCCACCCCGTCTCTGGTTTTGGGTTCTTCCCGTTAGTCTCGTCCCACCCCTGGTCATAACATAACTTCTGTTGTGATTTGACACTATAATGAACAAAGATTGATTGGTTGATTGCTATAGCTGTCAGTTTTAGTCCTTGAGTTCATAGCTACGTGCTTTATTTGTTAACTGCTATCAAGGAATATGACTCTCCTTTGTAGTATGTGTGAGAAAGGACGCCACGAGATTTGTGGACTTCTTCGTGGTGTCCGCTGATAATATAGTGGGCTGGTCTGGACAGAAAATGCCAGAGCTGAATTTTTGTCCCAGTCCACCCCTGGTAATGTCACTACCAAAGCTGAGACCAAACCTACGCCCTTGGCTCACAGGCTCACAGGCTCACGCTGCCTGGCTGCAGTAGCAGTATAGCCTACACACACAGTCGGCGCGTAGCACCCAGTGATGTTAAGCGTGTCATTGTTGGGGTAACACATGAGCGTTGCGCGTTGTGATGTTGAGAGGCAGACCACGATGGATTCTCGATTGTTTGCTGTCAGTAAAAGTTCATGTTTTAAAACATGAACTTTTACTTGCAGTAAGTTGTTAGGGTAACGCTCATGTGTTACCCCAACAATGACACGCTTAACATCACTTGGTGCTACGTGCCAACTGGGTGTGTAGGCTGTACTGCTACTGCAGCCAGGCAGCGTGAGCCTGTGAGCCTGTGAGCCTGAGCTCAGTGCAAAGGAAGAGGGCAGTTACAGAGGCGGAAATTGTTCTGCCGCTGCTCCACAGTGTGTAGCAAAAGTCATGTGTAAAGAGACAGCCAAGAGTTGTAACTGGTGACAGACATTTACAGAATACAGATTTTTTTTACACACACACAGATCTGACTACACACACACAGATTGAGATACGCATTTGCAAATAGTTTTGCAACAATTATAACTCCATACTAATCGTCATTTGATAACGGTAGTAATACTGACTTTACCTTCAACAGGTGAGCAGGAGAAGAACAGCAACAGGAGGACGACGGAGAGGATAAAACTGCAGCCGAGCTCCTCCAGCTTCATGTGTATCTTCATGTGTCGAGGTGATTCATACAGAGGAAAGTTGACCTGACCAGCATGTGACTCTAAAAAACCAAAACCAAAGCTCCCTTAGAAAACCCGCCTACCGTTGCATCATCAAATTCAAACTCATGACTCATGACTCCAAACCTTAACCCTTTCAATATAATTTAAAATCTCTAACTTTAAAAAGTAGGCTGACAAGAGGGCAGTCTTTCAAACCATGTATAACCAAAAGTGCAAGTGATACACAAGTGGCAACATAAAGTCTGTTTCTGTAACAGTTTAAAAAAAAAAAAAAAAAAAAACAATTTTGAAGACAGCGTTTTATCCATTCTTGCTGTTATAGTAAACCGATGGCTTATGGAGGTCGCATGTACCTTACAGAGAATATAAAATAACCACACGGAGGCTCCAGTGTGGGAACACGCGTGGGCTCGACTCTAATACTTTAAAACTGTGTAAAAGCAGAAGAACTTGAATAAATCCAGCCCATCGTGGTGCAGGTCACATCATCATTAGATCTTCAGCTCCTTTCTTGCAGAGCGGCTTCTCGCATCTTATCCGCGCGCACGTGTGTGAGAAAGAGAGACCTCCCATCAACTTCCTTCCACTTTAAATTTCCTTTTAATTTAATTTTGATTCAGTTGACAGTAACATCGGAGATAATAAATCGTCATGGAGATGGAAGGTTTGAGGAAGGATTTCGTAAATAGTCCATTTTTCCCAGGGAGATGCTTGGATGCGGGAACTAGAGGTGCCGAGGGCGCTGCAGCTTCCCCTAAAACGAGGCCATAACATGCCGAATTTACAAGAAGGCTTAAATATGTAAGAATTTGTCAGAAACAACACTTAATAGAGTTTATAAAGTTTCTCTTAACTGAACTACGCACAAAATCGAGCGATTTTATAAGGGAGTCTGGTGAATTTCTCTCCCTCTTCAGCACCTTTGACCTGTTGAGATGAGTTGAGAAAAGTTGGATGAAATCTATCTACTTCCTGTTTACTCACCTGTAACTAATAGGAGTTATTAAAATTATACATTTATACATGAGTTGTGGTTTTAGTCTCCACCTCTTCATTCCCCTCCATCTGTCAAACTGAAAGCACCATCAGACCCGGGGGTCTGTGTCATTTCTTTAAACACAAAATGACTTTGAATGAATCAAAAATGTCCTTGTTGTGCTCATTGCCCTACCAAATAAATGGCCCAACATAAAAGTCTCTGAATATTATTTGTAATGTGTCATCACTGTTAGTCACGTGTGCATGTGACGTAACATCAGTTACAAGTTTCACTGAGTACCAATAAACTGTGTTATGGCACTAGTGTCATCAGTATGTTGGTCTGTTTCTGCTACTTAGACTTCATGTCTTTAATAATGTGATGAGCCAACATGAGACCAAAGTCACTTTCACATCCTCTGATCATTTAACTTCCCTCATTTCATGTTCAGATCGGCTTCTTACCCTAACTAAAACTGAAAATACCTTTACCAGTATATTTGTTGCTGAACCCTGACCAAAGACTGGATACAAACCTTGGTTGCCAGCATCCTTTTGTACGCCCACCATCTGCCACAATTTCCCCCCCATGATTCATAAATTTCATGTTTATTTTAGTCTAAAGAATGTGGTGCAGGCACATAAATATAGTCATGAAAGTCACAAAAATAAGTGCAAATTCTTGACCGTATACAAATATCCTGTCAGCGTTGTGACAGCTGCACAGACTGCTCTGATACTGTGTTGTGTTGCAGGAGCTCAGAGGGCAACAAAACTTGAACCATAATAATTAAAAAATGCATGCATGAGGTTTTCCACATACATGATCTTGTTCATAGCTGGTTCAGTGAATCACTGTATGGAGAGTTTTCACTCTGTGCCTTCTGATGGACATCGTTACAATACACTGCCTCTCCTAGTGTCCTGTTTATAATGTGTACATACTGTAAATAAATCTATTTTTATATGAGAGACAATATTTATATCAGACACCCAGAAGATGTCAAAAACTAGAAGAGTTTATCAGCAACAAAGTTCATAATAATAAACTTTATTAACACTCAGAAACAGTTACAAACTGACTTTCAGGCCACATTAAGTTCTCTGTTGAGAATACTGCATGATGTCCTCGTTGGTAATTAACAAAATCCAAAACACAGATACAAATACGAAGACAGCTGTTTGAGACTTTAACTTGTGGAAAACAAAATCCACCTGATACAACAACTTTAAAGTGAAGAGCGCCCTCTGCTGACCTTTATCTTTCACACCAGTGTTAACAAATCACAGCCTTTCTTTCAGGCCCAGTAACAGACAGAAAATAACAAACACAAATCAAACAGCAGCACTTCATTTCAGTTTAACCTTCACATAACAAGAAAAGGTTTAAGCTCCACGAGAGAAAGTTAAATCTGTTCATAAAATCTGGAAGATTTAATAATTAATTATTATTATTATAAAAAGAGGGATTTTCACAAGACACACAGGAGTCAGTAAAAATGTTTATTTTAACATCGTATAAACAGTCACATTTCATGTTTAAACACAAAGTTAGAAAGTGCTTCACAGAGTCAGAAGTTCTTTGCAGAAGGACAAAATATCCAGTTAAAAAACATAAATAAAAACAATACATACAATGATCCTTTTCAAACCAATCTGCACTTTGACCTGACAGCTGCAGTACAACATGATGAGACCTGACGTTCACTGACTCCAGTTTCATGGACCTGCAGACACTTTCACATATACGTGTATGAAAGAGGACTGAAATAATCCATCTATGTCAAACTGGAACGACCGTCTTTGAACAGAGGAGGTGGACTAAGACATTACTGATCACCCACCTACAATGCTGTACTGAGTTCTCTCCCCAGACACTTAACAACCAGTCACACCTGGGCTCACCTGGCCCTAGCAACCCACACGAAGGCCGGTTGGACCAACGACCCACAATCGGCCCTAACGACTCTGAAACTATCAGTATTAATTGTGAACTAAGTAAGTGAAGCTAATTAGCATTTAGCCACTACAATATTAGTTTCCATGTTTTAAAGCAGCATTACAGTGATGCCATTTTCTGAACTTACTACACTGTTCTGCTTGTTCTAATACTTGTCTTTACCCACTCAGTCATTATATTCTCATTACTGATGATTATTGATCAGAAAGCATCGTGTTAGGATCTTTACATCTGCTCACATGCAGCTGTGGATGTAAGTTGCTCAGACGATGAACTGTATTGATCTCCATTACGAACTCAATGACAGCACATCTGGCCTGGTGTTGATCTGTGTGACTGACAAGAGAGAAAAATAAGTTCAAACAAAGCACCGACACAAACACATCATAACACACAAAATAGTTCCATTCAAAACAATATGAAGAGCAAACACACCTTTAATACGTCGACAAATGAAAGCTGTCAGACAAGTTACAGCTGCAGCGAGGGGAACTATTATAGCAACAATTAAAATAACTGAACCAGTTGTAACTCCATTCACTTTGTTCTTCAGCCCTCCTGGTGTGAGTTCTGCATCTGCATGAAGACAGAAAACCAGTGTTAGTATCTGATATCAGGAGCATCAAGTCATCAGAGTCAAACCACCACATCAACAACATTTATACCAACTCAGCAAACGTAGAAACGAGACAATAAGTGACTAAATAAACAGTAACAACAAGTAAATATCCGTCTGACAACCAGCTGCTGGTCACATAACAGAAGTTACACCACATGGCCACACGGTGGCACTGTAGACAATTTATGGACTTATTTACCAAAACCTGCTGAACAGAAACAAACTTTGTTCTTCTGACTTTTACTTGGATCAAGTGAGATTTATATTATGTTTATGTTCATATTGAATTATCCAACATATTGTGCTTCATGTAATGTTCCTGCGTCCTCAGGTTTTTACTACGAGTCTCAAATGTAAAACTATTTTTCCCCCTCTGAATTAACAGGCATAGGTGAAATAGTCAACCTGGTTTCAACTCATTGATTCAGTTCAGTTCATGTTGATGTACTATTAAGATCAGTGTATAGAGATTTGAAAATGGCTTAAAATATTAAGTTCATATTAACCATATTAACCACATGGTACAGTGGTTTCTATGGTATATTTAAAAGGCCAAATAGTGACATTAAAAGAAACAACATCCTGGAGAAATATAGTTGATTGTCAAGTCTCATCCCCAGATCATCAAATAGCCATCTTTCTCCAGGAAGTTACATTTTGTTGTTTTAAATGCATCGGACGCTCGCTGTCCACACTAAATCTGTCAAAGGCGGAGGGGGAGTTTGTGTTTACACCACTCGCACAGGAACGTTGAACCAGAAGGGGTGTTGCTGGCTTTATAGTATGCTAACTAACTTGGATATCTTTGCAACTCACAATACACGTCATCACGTCAAAACTGTCTGTGTAAACTCAGTGGTGGTTCCTCATATGGGCAATATGGGCAGCATTTGTGGAGGAGTGGCAAAAAAACAGTTGCCCATAGTAATCGGCTCCGTAGCAGCTGCATCTGGGATTATCTCGTCATCTTGGCAGCTCGACCCCGATAGGTTCACCTCTGGACCTCAGCTCTCCCTACTGAAAATTGCCCAGTGAGTGCAAACCAAAATGACATTAGTTATGTATACATTCATGCAATAGTGCACAACTAAGGCAATTAGTAGGCTAAAGTCAATCACATCATGAATTTCTTTCAAATAAAGCACATTTCAGTCATAATAATATTGTGAATATTAGTTTAATAAAAAGTTATTTTGGGGGCGTGAAGGTGAGGTTTGCCCAGGGTGTCATGCAAGCTAGAACTGCCACTGTGTAAATTCTCCTCAGCTACACTACAGAGTAATCCTGTGGATTGGAGACTCTCGCTGTGTTGCCTAGCTTGCTCCTGTGGCTTCTGCCTTCACAAGCTCGCTGTCTGCGTGGTATTGTAACTCTTGTTGTTCCGGACTACAAGTGTATTTGGACTAAGTGCTCTGCGCACCCAGCAAATATCCTGTCTGATTCTGCCTGCCGTAACAGCGGATCCTCCAGACATATCTCTAATTTTGTTCACCCTGCTCTGTTCCTGCCAAGTCAGGTCATTAAATCCTCTATGGACTATTCCTGGTTTCCTACTCTGCACACACCAGCACAAACTACCTGGTGACTACCTTCAGATTTTGTAGTAAAAGAGATGGTTTTGTATAAATAACTTCATTTTACCCTCTTGTATCAACTCTCATGCATGATGTGCTTTCAACACAAGCAACAGGACTGAAAATGGAGACAGGGCATCAGGCTAGTGCAAAAGCACGTGGGCAGTTACTGTACTTTCCCACGGAGACGTTTCTGTTTGCAAGGACTTGTGGCAGCATTGGCCGTTTCATCGACTCCCTCCTACAACATGGCCGCCCGTTTGTGAACTTTCCTCTTCTATTATGAGAAAAGCTTAGTGAAATGTGTTTCTGGAGACATTTCAGGCAAGAAATAACTCATTGTTGCCAAACTGTCTTCATCGTCTTCAAGTTTTTACAGGTTTTCAGATGCATCCAGTGCGACTTGCCGCCTCTGGAAACTCCTAAAAACTAACTGTTGTTGTGTTGCAATGAAGACAGATTTGACACCTGCATGGCTTTAGTGTCTTCAGATTATTTCTCTATGAGTAACCACGGTGACCTACCTTCAGTTAACACTGGTGTGATGATGTTCTCGCCACAAGAGGTCACATTCAAGACAAAATGTTCTGTGGGTGTAAATCAGGAGGCTGTTAGATTCTGATGTCTGACCCGTGTGGCAGTAACATGTTTCCATCCTGCACTACAGCAGAGTTCAGCTTACCTGTGGTCAGCAGAACCCATCTCCTCGTCATCTTGTTATAATTAGCAGCCAGATCACACCAGTAGTTTCCAGAGTCCTCAGTCCTGAGTCTGAACACATGAAGTCTGATCTGTCTGTCTCTGAGGGTGTCTTTGTCACACTGGACTCGTCCTGCAAACTGTTGATCCTGAGACTCTGGGACCTCGATGCTGTTAACCATTTGATACAAAACCTTCACAGGATTTGACCACAGAAAACAATCCATGTTGGTGAGAGACATGTCCGTTTTGGTGTGAATGTCCCATCTGATGGTGATGTCATCGTCCTCCTCTGCCTGATAGAAGGTCGTGTTCATCCCTGCAGACAAGAGAGAGGGCAAAGAGAGACATCATGTGGAGTTACATCAAACTTTACCTCATTTCAGCCTGAAACACTTTTATCAAAGAACTGAGAGATCAAGGTGTATTGGCTAGGTTGGTGGAGCGGGCGTCTCTGCTTTGTCCTCGCTGCAGTGGCCCTGGGTTCGGGTCCCGGCCTGGGGCCCTTTGCAGCTTTGCTGCGTCTAAAGTTTTTCACAAGAAATAACTCCCTGGCAACACCTGAAGGTTTGACTACTAGAATAGAAAATTAAAATAAATGTGAGTTGCAGGAGTATTGACCACAGACAGAGGAGGTCAGAACGACGAGCAGAACCATCAAGATCATCTTCTTCCCCTCAGAGAGGGGACGCTTTTATTAGAGGAAGAAGATTTGACTTCATCAAACAGGACAGGTTTTAATAATAAACTGGTTTGGTCTATTAAACTTCACAGTGTGTGTGGTTGAATATTAATCAGCATGATATCCTGCGTTCTGGCAGATCAAGTGACAGATTATTACTATAAGTGCAAGTAAATATACAATATTATCAGGCTTGTTGGCAGCTGCCACATGTGAATAGAGTACCACAATAAAGAAAACCACATGTGATCAGCGATTTGTTTTATCTGTGCACAGTGTTGATAACGTTGATGGGTTTCAGGCTAAAGGAGGAAGTGAGTGAGGAAGGAAACAACACGTCCTGAAGTGGCAACATCCAGAGTTTACTCGAAACAGGTCATTTAGTACATTTTTATAGGACACTTAGATTGCAGCAGACGAGCAGTATGGAGGAATATTACAAAGTTTTTGTGTAGTTTTATGGACCTTTTCGTCTCGTCCATTTGACGCCCATTATATGGATTTTTGCTGCAGGAGGGTACCCCCGCGGGTCTCCAGTTGCACTTTGAGTAATAAGAAACTACACCGGATTTCTCATCAGCATGAGGGTGAGTTGATAATGACTGAATTTCGTTCTAGAGTGAACTATTCCTTTTAACAGCTGATTAAATTTTAACGTGTGTAATGAAAAGCTTCGGTGTTAAAGATTCAGGATCCATAAACTCTTTTGACGGAGATAAACAACAGTGTTAATGACACTGATAAAATACAAAATAAATGATAAAAACGAAATCTAGAAATAAAAATGTAAAGCTAGTTAATATGTTCGTTGAGAAGTTAAAGGGACCAAATCATCACGTTGAAGCTGCACAAGCTTCCTTGTTGTTGTGTTGTTATTGTCCTTAAGGCTGGTTTGAATCAGTTTTCTTATCAGCCGGTCTGAATGAGGCTACAGGTTATGGTAACAGAAAATATGAGAATAAAAATAATCTTCCCAGTTTTAGTTGAGTTTACCTTCAGCAGGTGTGCAGGAGAAAATCAGCAGAAGGACGACGACAGTTACAGAAGAGAGATAAAAACCGTGAGTGAGCTCCTCCAGGTCCATTGAAACGAGTTGGTTTGACAAACACAGACTAAAGACTGAAGACAAAGCTGCTGCTCCAGAGGTAATCAATCTCGAGTCATCACAGAAACTCCGCCTACGTGCCCTGCGAAGACATGTCGAGACGTGAAAGACTCCATCAGACTCCCCAGACAATTTTTGATTCTTATCGCATTAGGAGACATTTTATAAAGGTCCTGAAACCCTGTCTACAACATATTCTTAACTATTTAGGTCTACTTGTTTATTCTGCAAACGTTATACATGAACATATTTCTTTCAAGGACCCTGCTTATAAGCTGCTTTCTCAGCATTCTTTCAGCAGATTCGTCTTATTATGCTTCATGCATCACTGTGCAGTACAGACTAGACTGATCACTGATCCTTTATCTTCCCTCATTTCATGTTCACACAAGCTTATTATAACCAAACCGACAGCTGTAAACATGAAGTCAGTTTTTGTGTCGATGAACTGATTAGATTTTGGTGGTCAAAGGTCAACGTTTTTGGCCATTACTCAACAATATATATGATGATTAGGACCAAATTTTTGCACAAATGTCTAATAGAGTAAAATGCTGATGACATTTCATATCCAAAACGTCATTGGTCAACTCCAGTGTGACATCATAACATTCTGCAAGAAATGTTTTACCCAACAACAACTTGACAGGTGAGCAGAGGCAATGATAATGAATAGTTCTGTCTCTTATTTTTTAGCATTTGCATGAATAAAACAGGGGAAAACAGTCCATAGTTAAATACACACAAACACATGTAAAACTGTTGATTTAAACAATAGCTGCAGTTACATGGACGACATTTACTCAACACGATTGAAATAATTGTTATTACAGTTTCCAGCTTAACTGTTTATGTTGCATCCTGACAGGATGTGTGTTTACATTGCCCAAATATTTCATCAAAACAGAACTGTTTCGACATGTTCATGGGAGTGCTCACCTGCTCTGAAGTGTCAAATCAGGTGAAAGGTTAAAAGTCCTTTTCTTACACCACAGAGATTCTTATCTTACTATAAACAGCCTCGGGCGTAGCCTACTTCCTCATTCATGAATGATTCGTCGTGCCTTTCTCACACAGAGCTCAGACAAGCTGTGTATATTTCTCTACATCCTTGTAGAGAGCTTATTTATTTCCACTGGACTATTTTCCATTTTCCCCATTTCTCACCTGACACCTAGTGACAAAATGTATATAAAAAAATGTATGACAGTCAGCACATCTTTAACATGGAAAATGTGTGACAGTGTACATGAAGCCTCACATTTTGTCACTATTTCAAGAACAGATTTCCCCATCTAACCAAAATCACAATGTCTTCTTACCCTAACTGAAACTGAAAATACCTTTACCAGTATATTTGTTGCTGAACCCTGACCAAAGACTGGATACAAACCTTGGTTGCCAGCATCCTTTTGTACGCCCACCATCCGCCACAATTCCCCCCCGTGATTCATAAATGTCATGTTTATTTCAGTCTAAAGAATGTGGTGCAGGCACATAAATATGAAAGTCACGAAAATAAGTGAAAATTCTTGACCGCATACAAAAATCCTGTCAGTGTTGTGACAGCTGCACAGACTGCTCTGATACTGTGTTGTGTTGTAGGAGCTCAGAGGGCAACAAAACTTGAACCATAATAATTAAAAAATGCATGCATGAGGTTTTCCACATACATGATCTTGTTCACAGATTAACATGAGCTCAGAAGACGTCTAAACAATCAGCGTCGAGCAGAACCATCAAGATCATCTTCTTCCTGTCAGAGAGGAGACGCTTTTATTAGAGGAAGAAGATTTGACTCGTGACAGATTATTACTATAAGTAAGTAAATATACAGTATTAACAGGCTCGTTCATGAAATTAACACTTTGTCTCAGTGTCATATGTTGTCATGACTATCTATCTATCTATGATTGAAATGTTCATGTGAACTTGAAGGGTGAATTTGGATCAGCTGTCATCGTGAAGATACGCCTTTATTTAGAAATCCCAGTGGCGCGTCTGCATCACTGTTTCGTCCAACTCCTTTCTAAGCAGTGCTTGAGCCCAGAAGAAAATGGCAAGCAGCCAAGAAAAAGACAATGAGGATATTATTAACTGAAATTTACGATTGTTGTTATAGTCTTAAAAATACAACTGTGGTGTGTTTGTTGATTTTATGTGGCAGATCATCCTTCGGAGATGCACACACCTGGCAACCACATTCACGGAGCTGTTGTGGTTCTTTTTAAACAAGAGCAGAGAAAACAACACCAGAAATGAACCATTTTAAAGGATTAGTCTGTCATGATCTATTTTTTCCTGTCAACAAATCCATGAAAAACCCCAAAACAATGACTATATACTACCAACAAGTCTTTAGTTGAAAAGCGGGATACATAATCATGTAAATAGCTTTTCAGGATGTAAAAAATAAAACATTCACGATTAGACAGAGATCTGAAATGCGATAAAGCACCTTTCATGTCATATTAGAACTTTATGACATTCTTGAGCTGTTTGTTTATAAAGGATATCTCTCTCATCGAACATGACATCACAACACAAAAGGTGTCAGGTGGGAGTGTCTTCATTGTGTTGTTGCATTCCACAAACAAATGTTAAAATCTTTTCATTTTATTCATAGTAGAGAGACTAAAGGCTTTTTGTATACTGACATCAATGGAATCTGGTTATAGATCCCAACTTAACTGTTAATGTTGCAGCCATTGTCCCAAGTATTTAATCAGAATAGAACTTTGTCTAAAAGGAAAAATAATCTTGCTTTGCATTAGAGAAGTAATCTCATTTTAAGAAAATACATCTAGCTTTGTCTTAATATGATATGCCAGTTTATATGGAGCTAATTTGAACCAGTAACAAGATTTAAACAATGTTTTACATAAAATCCCAACAGAGCAACACGATTGTTTTCCTTGATTTAAGATTGAGACCACTTGTACAACTTGTCAACTTAAGAAATATGTGAAACAACAACAATCAAAGCTTGTTGATGTTGCATTGAGTTTAATTTTTTTTAAAGGAAAATAAGAATCTTTCACTTATTTTTATTATGCTGTTTGAAGAAGCTGTCTGTTTTAATCTTGTTAATGTTAGATTAAGTTTTACATTCTTAAAGTCAGTTCAGTCAAAAGACAAAAAATCTAATTTTAAGTAGCTCTACCTCGAAAAAGTTGTTTTAATCATTTGTAATAAGCACAATTTGCTTAAATTGAGGCTTTTCTGTCCGGTTTTAAGGCCCTTTAAGGTCGTTCAGTGGCTTGAACTTTGTGCTAGTTTCTAGTCAAGCAAATTTGGTGTACCCCATTGGTAGATTGTTCTGCTCAGTACAAGACAATTTGATTAAATTTAAGAAGATGTGGCTTCTTTATAGAAGGGCTGTGTTTGTAGTGCAGAGGGGAGTTGTCCCCGTCGATCAGGTGCAAAGATTAAAGTCCTTTTATTGACTACAGAGTTTCTTATCTTACTATAATTAGCCTCAGGTGTCGCCTACTTCTTCATTCATGAATGATTCACTTCATTTTATTCACACCTTTCTGGTAATTTCACACAGAGCTCAGATGAGCTCTCTTATTATCACTTTATATCGAGTTATTTTTGTTAATCTCTGCAAAAACCGAGGTGTAACAACAGGCCAGGGAACAGGTACAACCAGTTTTTGTTGGCCTACACTAAGTTACGTTAGCGTCTGGTTGCTGTTAGCTTCATATTTAGTGTACAGTGACTGGCTGACTGTCTACATGTGTCAGCCTCTTGCTTCTTGCCCAATGCATTTGCAGTTGAGAAAATATATGGAGTAATGTTTTCAGGATCAGAGCTTTAAATATCTTTTTTTAGGTTAAAGATACTGTCTGTGATCCAAATAGTAACTCCACCACATCAGAACAGGGACCTGATATCACTCTAAAATTCAGATCATTTAATACAAATGCTAATAAAATAGTTGACAACTTAACTGAAATGCAGTGATGTTGTCAACTGTGAACAAACAAATCTCCATACTTGAATGTGTGACACAACCCTGTATCAAGGCAGTGGGTGAATTAGTGATAAAATGTCAATTTTTTTCATGTCAGTCAGCAACATTTTAACATGGAAAGTTTGTGACTATGTACATGAATCCTAAAGGTTAAATTTTGTCACTATTTCAAGAACAGATTTCAACATCTAACCAAAATCATGATGTCTTCCTACTTTAACTGAAGTGAATCCTACAGATTAAATGTCATTATTGTTACAGAAACTAAAAATATCTTTTCCTAACCCTAACACAACTGTTTTTGCTGCCTAAACCTAACCACAAATGATCTTTTCCGAACATAGGTTTGTTGCCTAAACCATAAATATCTTTTCCAAACCTTTACCAGTGTTTTTGTTGCTGATACTTAACCACAGACTGGATGCAAACCTTGGTTGCCTGCGTCCTAACCTTGGATTTTGCACGCCCACCATCCGCCACAATATCATCCCCTTGATGACAGTGCGATTTATAAATATCATGTTTATTTCAGTCGCAGGAGCTCAGAGAGAAACAAAACTTGAATCATGATTAAAAAATGCATGACCATGAATTAACAAAATCCAAAACAGACAAAAATATGAAGACAGCTGTTTGAGACTTTAACTTGTGGAAAACAAAATCCACCTGATACAATAACTTTAAAGTGAAGAGCGCCCTCTGCTGACCTTTATCTTTAACACCAGTGTTAACAAATCACAGCTTTTCTTTCAGTAACAGTAACAGACAACAGACAGTAACAAACACAAATCAAACAGCAGCACTTCATTTCAGTTTAAACTGCACATTACAACAAGAAAAGGTTAAAGCTCCACGAGAGAAAGTTAAATCTGTTCATAAAATCTGGAAGATTTAATAATTAATTATTATTATTATAAAAAGAGGGATTTTCACAAGACACACAGGAGTTTGACATGTTTATTTAAGCATCGTATAAACAGTCACATTTCATGTTTAAACACAAAGTTAGAAAGTGCTTCACAGAGTCAGAAGTTCTTTGCAGAAGGACAAAATATTCAGTTAAAAAACATAAATAAAAACAATAAATACAATGATCCTTTTCAGACCAATGTGCACTTTGACCTGACAGCTGCAGTACAACATGATGAGACCTGACGTTCACTGACTCCAGTTTCATGGACCTGCAAACACTTTCACATATACGTGTATGAAAGAGGAGTAAACAAATCCATCTATGTCAAACTGGAACGACCGTCTTTGAACAGAGGAGGTGGACTAAGACATTACTGATCACCCACCTACAATGCTGTACTGAGTTCTCTCCCCAGACAGTTAACAACCAGTCACACCTGGGCTCACCTGGCCCTAGAAACCCACACGAAGGCCGGTTGGACCAATGACCCCCAATCGGCCCTAACGACTCTGAAACTATCAGTATTAATTGTGAACTAAGTAAGTGAAGCTAATTAGCATTTAGCCACTACAATATTAGTTTCCATGTTTTAAAGCAGCATTATAGTGATGCCATTTTCTGAACTTACTACACTGTTAGATAGATAGATAGCTTTATTAATCCCAGAGGGGAAATAAGGTTATCATAGCAGCGGGTACATTGCTCAGGTATCGAGGATGATTATATACTGATGATTATTGATCAGAAAGCATCGTGTTAGGGTTAGGGCTGTGGATGTAAGTTGCTCAGATGATGAACTCTGTTGATCTCCGTCACCAACTAAATTACAGCGTGTCTGTCCTGGTGTTGATCTGTGTGATTGACATGAGAGAAAAATAAGTTCAAACAAATCACCGACACAAACACATCATAACACACAAAATACACTGAACAAAAATATAAACGCAACACTTTTGTTTTGCTTCTATTTTTCATGAGCTGAACTCAAAGATCATTTTCTATATACACAAAAGACAATTTCCCACAAATATTGTTCACAAATCTGTCTAAATCTGTGTTAGTGAGCACTTCTCCTTTGCCGAGATAATCCATCCCACCTCACAGGTGTGGCATATCAAGATGCTGATTAGACAGCATGATTATTGCACAGGTGTGCCTTAGGCTGGCCACAATAAAAGGCCACTCTAAAATGTTCAGTTTTATCACACAGCACAATGCCACAGATGTCGCAAGTTTTGAGGGAGCGTGCAATTGGCACGCTGACTGCAGGAATGTCCACCAGAGCTGTTGCCCGTGAATTGAATGTTCATTTCTCTACCATAAGCCGTCTCCAAAGGCGTTTCAGACAATTTGGCAGTACATCCAACCGGCCTCACAACCGCAGACAGCGTGTGTGGCGTCGTGTGGGTGAGAGGTTTGCTGAGGTCAACGTTGTGGATCGAGTGGCCCATGGTGGCGGTGGGGTTATGGTATGGGCAGGCGTATGTTATGGACAACGAACACAGGTGCATTTTATTGATGGCATTTTGAATGCACAGAGATACCGTGACGAGATCCTGAGGCCCATTGTTGTGCCATTCATGCACGACCATCACCTCATGTTGCAGCATGATAATGCACGGCCCCATGTTGCAAGGATCTGTACACAATTCCTTGAAACTGAAAACATCCCAGTTCTTGCATGGCCAGCATACTCACCGGACATGTCACCCATTGAGCATGTTTGGGATGCTCTGGATCGGCGTATACGACAGCGTGTTCCAGTTCCTGCCAATATCCAGCAACTTCGCGCAGCCATTGAAGAGGAGTGGACCAACATTCCACAGGCCACAATCAACAACCTGATCAACTCTATGCGAAGGAGAAGTGTTGCACTGCGTGACGCAAATGGTGGTCACACCAGCTACTGACTGGTTTTCTGACCCCCCCAATAAAGCACAACTGCACATTTCAGAGTGGCCTTTTATTGTGGCCAGCTAAAAAGATACTGTTCGCCCTCTGTTCCACAGGAAAGGAGGCTCACACATCTTTCAAATTCATACTGCTGACTTCTTTCCCCACAACAGTTTTCCATGTCTTAAAAAACAAACATCGTAAAAAAATCAACTTCTTAAAAGGAAAAAGGGATCGAAAGTCTTGACATGTGTCCACGTCTGCTTCTTTGTGTCCACATCCGACCAAAGTGCACATACAAAGCAACATGGAGATGGAAATCCAACTAGGTCGAAGTTTCAGTGAAGAAATCCAGTGTCAGTTCAGGTCAACGGTCTCCAGATGTCATATGGTCTAAAGATTTACGCCATCTGTGGCTGGAGGGGGTTGCTGGTTTGAATCCTTGCACTAACTGGAAAGATCCAGGCTGGTAGTGCTCTCGTCTCTGCTAACAGCTAACGTTCCCTTCAAGCAAGGCACCTATAACAGGTTCCTTTTTGATCTGGATGGACAGTTAAAAGAAAATGATGAATCAGTCAACTGTCTCACAAAAGATAAACTGTACGTTTCGTTTCCAGCACTCAAACATTAAAATGAAAGCCTCTCACTTACTTCTTGTTTTAGACGCTTGTGTCTCCAATATATTGCAGCTCCAACAGCCAGCAGGATCATTAATAAGACGCTGACACACACACCTGCGATCAATCCTTTATCTCCTGCATAGACCAATAAGGATACCAATCAAACAAGCGATGATAAGAGCGACTGAAACTGGAATAAACCACTCAAAATAGTTGGCAATTAATCAACTGGATGGGAAAAGGCTGAAGATGAGAAGATGGGTTTTCTATTTTGTTCTCGCTGTGTTTTATTATTTCTCTATGAAGCACCAGCTGTGCCGATATATTTCCTCCATTGTAACTAAGCTTTCATTAGACTTGAATGTTTTGAAATGTTTTAATGGAATTTAAAAGTCAAATAAGACCTGAAAATCTAGAAAAGACGCAGGACTTAGGCTGATCATCATGGACAAAAGAATTCAGGATAACAATATTATCGTGATGCATATACAAATTTTGACAGAAGGTCTCAGTCAAATTCCCCTTAACTTTGTTCCTTATTTGTCTTTTTCTGTTGTATGGCGGTTGGCAACCAGTGTAAAGCCACTATTGTTTACATGATATCAATATTTAATTTTTTTAAAATCACAATTATTGTCAGTACCGGTTAGCAGCTACAAAATGCATTAAACCCTACGTGGGATATTTGAATAGAGTTTCTAGATGAAAGCATGAAAAACTGCTTTATTATGGGCTTTTTAACATTCTGTACATTCATTCTAAAGGGGAAAAAAATCACACAAAACTTTGAATATTTCAGAAAGCATGACAGAAATGAAAGAGAAAAATTATTAGCCGTGGTTGTCCTAATCGAGCCGAATGTTTTGATGTATGAATGAAGTTTGTACGTTGGAAAATGCAGCAGGAGTTAAGTGTCAAAAATAACGCCGGAAGAATAACATTGTGCTTTTATACTGTCAATGAGGACCACGAAACTACAGTTTCATGCTCCCACCCCATAATGTCCTTTTTCTCACACTGAAATATCCATTATGAGTTATAACAGCACAAACAGCGTCTCTCCGTCTCCTCTACAGCTGTTAGAAACAAAAAAAATCCCCAGTTACCCTGCTTATGTTTGGTCTCATAATGCCTCACAATTAAAATGCCAACCTATGTTTACCCAGTGAAAACAGTTTCGTCTGTGGGAAATGTGTGTTTGTGACGAATAAACCGGCTGTTATCAGCTAGATAAAATTAAAAATAAACCATTTCTGCTTTAATTACTCATGTTCTCACCGTTGACATCTGTGTCCTTTTTTGGATCAGGAGTCTGGGGACTCGTTGGCTGCAGCGGCGTCTCTGTTGTGACAGACTTTGGCTCTGGAAAAAACAGATAATTCAGTTTTTAAAGCAGACAGCAGCAGCTTCCTGTGGGGAAACATCAGCATCAGTTGTTGAGAAAATTAGCCACAGAGTTTTAAAGATATTGGAGGCACTCAGCTTGTATATATGTTATTTTTTGACATCATATAGACAAGACAAAATGTTGATAAAAATACATCGATTTTTGGTGAAACAATGAAAATAAGGTGCAATATGTAAGAATAGCACCAGAACAACTAACTGCTGCTAACTGTAGCTGCCATTAGCTCAGTTAGCTGTGCAGTTAGCAGTCCAGGCTGAGGGTCTTGAGTACTGAGGGAGTGTCAGCACAGGAGCTTTGGACCAGGCTGGGATAGGGCTACGGCTAGCATGCTAACCTCAGTAGATATCTTTGCAAACCCAATAAAAGCATGCCACAATGTCAAAACTGATATTTCCACACATTCTGTTGATAATTTTAGTTATGAATGCTTTCAACTAAAATTCTTACGTATTGCACCTTTAACTTGGATATCTGGATCAGTGACGTTAGCATTCGCATCTGTCACAAGTATATTGCAATTTATCTGGACCATAAACAAGATTTTAACACTCACCAACAGAAAGGTAAAGGATTGAATACTTAAACTGGCTCTTTAACTTCGGGATGAAACATTTATATCTTCCTTCGTCTTCAAACGTCACGTTGGTGATCTTGAGCGATATGTTGCCCCGTTTCAGGCCATCTGCGAACAGATCCGTCCTGTTGACGTACGATGCGATCTTCATGTCCAGGTCCTCTCGGGTGTCTCGATACAGATGGACATACTCAACCCGGCGCAGGCGATCCCTGGGGTCAGGCTTAAGGTCGGGGTTGGACCACTCCACCGTCAGTTCAGACACGTCAACCTGAGGCTGCACGTGACACGGCAGGACGATGTCATCACCCAGGGCAGCAACGATCGGCTGACGTGACCCGATCACCCTAAAAGTCCCTGAGAAATGGAGGATAACTTTAAGTATTAACAATTGAAACTTTACATGAATCCATGTCATGGATGGATCCATCCATCCACCGGGTTGAGGCCAAACAAAGGCAAGTGATATCACAATAGGGTTCAAACTGGTCTTTGACATCAAACTGCAGCTCAGCTAAAGAAAGAGGTTATTTTGATTCAAACAAAAAAAGAAAGAGGAACAGAAGTTAAAACTTGTCTGTCAAATCTCACGTAGCGTTTAGAGCAAGCCGCTGCATACAGACCAAAAGATTCATTGATTAATGAAGAAAATTAATAGATAATCATTCTTGTCGTCAGTCGGAGCTCCAAACTAACTTTTTCATTAAGAAGCACCCAATTATGCATTTTATTTAATCTCTTAACACCTTATTTAAATAATGTAAAACAGGAATAAAGGTGTTTTTCTTCATTTAAATCACAGCTCATACAACAAGAAACTGTAACTGTTTAAAAAACAAATCAGCCTTAAACATTATTGTGCTATTGTAAAAGCCATTAATTGATATAAAAGTTTAGAGGTGAATCAACAGAACATATTTTTATAGGATAATATTTGCTCAAAGGCATCCGTGTACACATCCTGTGGATGTTTGTTAAAAAGTATTAGTATCTATGGTCCTCTTTGTTCTGTGGCTCATCATGTTTGTGTGTTAAAGCTGCAAAAATGTACTAGTCACACAGTCACACAGCTGCAGGATGCCTGACAATGAGGTATTTTTTTCTCTTTGTGGCTTTGTATAATTAGTAGCTGATATGATGATGGTAGGCAGGAAATTCAATAAGTGACTAAAATAACTCTACAGATGTAATCTGTCTTCTCGCTGATGGTCCAAAATAGAAGTGCCAGTATTAAACTGAGACTGTTTAATAACCAGTTAAAAGTGCTTTGTAAGACATTTGCTGCCTCAGCTGAGAAAGCACCTCCATTAAAGGGGCACTATGTCGTTTTGGAGCAGAAATTCAAACCCAGTACGTCAGCGTTTACAATATTCATGAGAATATTCGCTCAGAAATATGTACTTTTCCCATAACTGAACAAACAAGCTGTTCTCAGAGGAAAATAAACAAAGTAAATCAGAATCAAGTTGAGTTTGTTTGTTTCAGTTTATTCAGTCATGAAAAAACAAATCAGTCAGTGAAGATCTTAAAATCTCTTCCCCAAAACGACATAATGTCCCTTTAAAGAAAACACGAGAATAAAAATAATCTACTCAGTGTTTGCTGAGTTTACCTTCAGCAGGTGTGCAGGAGAAAATCAGCAGAAGGACGACGACAGTTACAGAAGAGAGAGAAAAACCGTCAGTGAGCTCCTCCAGGTCCATTGAGACGAGTTGGTTTGACAAACACAGAGAGAAGACTGAGACAAAGCTGCTGCTGCTGCTCCAGAGGAAATCACAGAAACTCAGAAGCTCCGCCTGTGAAAGACATGTCGAGACGTGAAACAGACTCCGTCACCAGACTCCCCTTAAAAAACGCTCAATTATGAGACATCGCGTTAGGAGACACTTTATAAACGTCCTGAAACCCTGTCTACAACATATTCTTACCTATTTAGGCCTACTTGTTAATTCGGCAAACGTTATACATGAAAGTATTTCTTTCTTTGTGTAATGCCTATTATGTATTTATATACCTCCGTTAGAGTTACAGACCCCCGCAGAGACTATAACTAGAACCCTGCTTATAAACTGCTTCCCTTATGCTCTGCCAGTGTTTCTTCTCGAGTGTAGTCATGTTTATATAATGAGCTCATGTGCGTTGGGGAAAACTGTCGTGCTCACCTTCTCTGAAGTGTCAGATCAGATTAAAGTCCTTTTCTTACACCACAGACTTTCTTATCTTACTATAAACAGCCTTGGGCGTAGCCTGCTTCCTCATTCATGAATGATTCGTCGTGCCTTTCTCACACAGAGCTCAGACAAGCTGTGTATATTTCTCTACATCTTGTAGAGAGCTTATTTATTTCCACTGGACTATTTTCCATTTTCCCCATTTCTCACCTGACACTTAGTGATAAAAATGTATTAAAAAAAAATGTATGACAGTCAGCACATCTTTAACATGGAAAATGTGTGACAGTGTACATGAAGCCTTACATTTTGTCACTATTTCAAGAACAGATTTCCCCATCTAACCAAAATCACAATGTCTTCCTACCCTAACTGAAACTGAAAATACCTTTACCAGTATATTTGTTGCTGAACCCTGACCAAAGACTGGATACAAACCTTGGTTGCCAGCATCCTTTTGTACGCCCACCATCCGCCACAATTTCCCCCCCATGATTCATAAATTTCATGTTTATTTCAGTCTAAAGAATGTGGTGCAGGCACATAAATATGAAAGTCACGAAAATAAGTGAAAATTCTTGACCGCATACAAAAATCCTGTCAGTGTTGTGACAGCTGCACAGACTGCTCTGATACTGTGTTGTGTTGTAGGAGCTCAGAGGGCAACAAAACTTGAACCATAATAATTAAAAAATGCATGCATGGGGTTTTCCACATACATGATCTTGTTCACAGATTAACATGAGTTCAGAAGACGTCTAAACAATCAGCGTCGAGCAGAACCATCAAGATCATCTTCTTCCTGTCAGAGAGGAGACGCTTTTATTAGAGGAAGAAGATTTGACTCGTGACAGATTATTACTATAAGTAAGTAAATATACAGTATTAACAGGCTCGTTCATGAAATTAACACTTTGTCTCAGTGTCATATGTTGTCATGACTATCTATCTATCTATGATTGAAATGTTCATGTGAACTTGAAGGGTGAATTTGGATCAGCTGTCATCGTGAAGATACGCCTTTATTTAGAAATCCCAGTGGCGCGTCTGCATCACCGTTTCGTCCAACTCCTTTCTAAGCAGTGCTAGCTAACGCCCAGAAGAAAATGGCAAGCAGCCAAGAAAAAGACAATGAGGATATTATTAACTGAAATTTACGATATACACCTCTTGTTGTTATAGTCTTAAAAATACAACTGTGGTGTGTTTGTTGATTTTATGTGGCAGATCATCCTTCGGAGATGCACACACCTGGCAACCACATTCACGGAGCTGTTGTGGTTCTTTTTAAACAAGAGCATAGAAAACAACACCAGAAATGAACCATTTTGAAGGATTAGTCTGTCATGATCTATTTTTTCTTGTCAACAAATCCATGAAAAACCCCAAAACAATGACTATATACTACCAACAAGTCTTTAGTTGAAAAGCTGGATACGTAATCATGTAAATAGCTTTTCAGGATGTAAAAAATAAAACATTCACGATTAGACAGAGATCTGAAATGCGATAAAGCACCTTTCATGTCATATTAGAACTTTATGACATTCTTGAGCTGTTTGTTTATAAAGGATATCTCTCTCATCGAACATGACATCACAACACAAAAGGTGTCAGGTGGGAGTGTCTTCATTGTGTTGTTGCATTCCACAAACAAATGTTAAAATCTTTTCATTTTATTCATAGTAGAGAGACTAAAGGCTTTTTGTATACTGACATCAATGGAATCTGATTACAGATTCCAACTTAACTGTTAATGTTGCAGCCATTGTCCAAAGTATTTAATCAGAATAGAACTTTGTCTAAAAGGAAAAATAATCTTGCTTTGCATTAGAGAAGTAATCTCATTTTAAGAAAATACATCTAGCTTTGTCTTAATATGATATGCCAGTTTATATGGAGCTAATTTGAACCAGTAACAAGATTTAAACAATGTTTTACATAAAATCCCAACAGAGCAACAAGATTGTTTCCCTTGATTTAAGAGTGAGACCACTTGTACAACTTGTCAACTTAAGAAATATGTGAAACAACAACAATCAAAGCTTGTTGATGTTGCATTGAGTTTAGTTTTTTTTAAAGGAAAATAAGAATCTTTCACTTATTTTTATTATGCTGTTTGAAGAAATTGTCTGTTTTAATCGTGTTAATGTTAGATTAAGTTTTACATTCTTAAAGTCAGTTCAGTCAAAAGACAAAAAATCTAATTTTAAGTAGCTCTACCTCGAAAAAGTTGTTTTAATCATTTGTAATAAGCACAATTTGCTTAAATTGAGGCTTTTCTGTCCGGTTTTAAGGCCCTTTAAGGTCGTTCAGTGGCTTGAACTTTGTGCTAGTTTCTAGTCAAGCAAATTTGGTGTACCCCATTGGTAGATTGTTCTGCTCAGTACAAGACAATTTGATTAAATTTAAGAAGATTTGGCTTCTTTATAGAAGGGCTGTGTTTGTAGTGCAGAGGGGAGTTGTCCCCGTCAATCAGGTGCAAAGATTAAAGTCCTTTTATTGACTAGAGTTTCTATTCTTACTATAAATAGCCTCAGGTGTCGCCTACTTCTTCATTCATGAATGATTCACTTCATTTTATTCACACCTTTCTGGTAATTTCACACAGAGCTCAGATGAGCTCTCTTATTATCACTTTATATCGAGTTATTTTTGTTAATCTCTGCAAAAACCAAAGTGTAAAGACAGGCCAGGGAACAGGTACAACCAGTTTTTGTTGGCCTACACTAAGTTACGTTAGCGTCTGGTGGCTGTTAGCTTCATATTTAGTGTACACTGACTAGCTGTCTGTCTACATGTGTCAGCCTCTTGCTTCTTGCCCAATGCATTTGCAGTTGAGAAAATATATGGAGTAATGTTTTCAGGGTCAGAGCTTTCATTGTATTTTTTTAGGTTAAAGATACTGTCTGTGATCCAAATAGTAACTCCACCACATCAGTCAGTCAGCAACATCTTTAACATCTTTTAAAGGTTAAATTTTGTCACTATTTCAAGAACAGATTTCAACATCTAACCAAAATCATGATGTCTTCCTACTTTAACTGAAGTGAATCCAACAGATTAAATGTCATTATTATTACAGAAACTAAAAATATCTTTTTCTAACCCTAACACAACTGTTTTTGCTGCCTAAACCTAACCACACATGATCTTTTCCGAACATAGGTTTGTTGCATAAACCTTAAATATCTTTTCCAAACCTTTACCAGTGTTTTTGTTGCTGATACTTAACCACAGACTGGATGCAAACCTTGGTCGCCACCAATTTCCTCCCCTTGATGACAGTGTGATTTATAAATGTCATGTTTATTTCAGTCGCAGGAGCTCAGAGAGAAACAAAACTTGAATCATAATAATAAACTTTATTAACACTCAGAACAGTTACAAACTGACTTTCAGGCCACATTAAGTTCTCTGTTGAGAATACTGCATGATGTCCTCGTTGGCAATTATCTGTGTGACTGACAAGAGAGAAAAGTAAGTTCAAACAAAGCACCGACACAAACACATCATAACACACAAAATACTGTAGTTCCATTCAGAACAATATGAAGAGCAAACACACCTTCATTACATGGACGTATGACTGCCAGACATCTTTGAGCTGCAGCGAGGACAACTATTATAGCACCAATTAAAAGAACTGCACCAGTTACAACTTCATTCAAATCGTATGACGCCACTTCCTTCTTGGGCCCTCCTGGTGTGGGTGTATATTGACATCAATGGAAGAATGTACGTCTGTTCTGGTGTTACGCAAACCATTTGTGCAGAGGAGGCAACATACCGCCAAACCAACAGTGAACCACAGTCCTGCAGTCGAACACAAACTCAGACAGTTACTTAAATACACACAAAAACGTGTAAAGTCGTCAATTTAAACAATAGCTGCAGTCACATGGACAATATTTCTTCAACGCGATTGAAATCATTCTTATTAGACAAAATCAAAACAGACAAAAATACGAAGACAGCTGTTTGAGACTTTAACTTGTGGAAAACAAAATCCACCTGATACAATAACTTTAAAGTGAAGAGCGCCCTCTGCTGACCTTTATCTTTCACACCAGTGTTAACAAATCACAGCTTTTCTTTCAGTAACAGTAACAGACAGTAAATAACAAACACAAATCAAACAGCAGCACTTCATTTCAGTTTAAACTGCACATTACAACAAGAAAAGGTTAAAGCTCCAAGTTAAATTGGTTTATAAAATCTGGACAGACGATCAAAACTGAAAGATCATTAAGGCCTAATTCATCATATAGAGCTATACATGAAAGAGGGAACAACATAAAGTGCACAGAGTCGTTACACATGGTGTACGAGCTCGACATGTTTCTCAGCATTACTTCAGTAAAGTGAACACAGAGCAGATTTCAGATCTGAGACGTCCTGTCAAAATAATGGACAACATGAAGGTGAAGAACAACGTTTCCTCCATCAACTCCATTATTGTTGTTCATCAGCTGTTCCCTCTGTTATTGATCAAACTGTGATGAGTCTAAATAAAGAAAACAAAACATCCAGAACAGCTGAAGTTGTGACATCTTCCTCAAATACTGTGAGAATGAATTGATACACACACAATGATCCTTTTCAAACCAATCTGCACTTTGACCTGACGGCTGCAGTACAACATGATGAGACCTGACGTTCACTGACTCCAGTTTCATGGACCTGCAGACACTTTCACATATACGTGTATGAAAAGAAGTAAAGGAATCCATCTATGTCAAACTGAAACGACCGTCTTTGAATAGAGGAGGTGGACTAAGACATTACTGATCACCCACCTACAATGCTGTACTGAGTTCCCGCCCCAGACAGCTTAACAACCAGCCACACCTGGGCTCACCTGGCCCTAGAAACCCCCATGAAGGCCGGTTGGACCAACGACCCACAATGTAAGTTGCTCAGATGATGAACTCTATTGATCTCCGTCAACAACTAAATGATGGCATGTCTGTCCTGGTGTTGATCTGTGTGATTGACATGAGAGAAAAATAAGTTCAAACAAATCACCGACACAAACACATCGTAACACACAAAATACACTGAACAAAAATATAAACGCAACACTTTTGTTTTGCTCCTATTTTTCATGAGCTGAACTCAAAGATCATTTTCTATATACACAAAAGACAATTTCCCACAAATATTGTTCACAAATCTGTGTTAGTGAGCACTTCTCCTTTGCCGAGATAATCCATCCCACCTCACAGGTGTGGCATATCAAGATGCTGATTAGACAGCATGATTATTGCACAGGTGTTCAGTTTTATCACAAGCACAATGCCACAGATGTCGCAAGTTTTGAGGGAGCGTGCAATTGGCATGCTGACTGCAGGAATGTCCACCAGAGCTGTTGCCCGTGAATTGAATGTTCATTTCTCTACCATAAGCCGTCTCCAAAGGCGTTTCAGACAATTTGGCAGTACATCCAACCGGCCTCACAACCGCAGACCACGTGTAACCACACCAGCCCAGGACCTCCACATCCAGCATGTTCACCTCCAAGATCTTCTGAGACCAGCCACCTGGACAGCTGCTGCAACAATTGGTTTGCATAACCAAAGAATTTCTGCACAAAGTGTCAGAAACCATCTCAGGGAAGCTCATCTGCATGCTCGTCGTCCTCATCGGGGTCTCGACCTGACTGCAGTTCGTCGTCGTAACCGACTTGAGTGGGCAAATGCTCACATTCGATGGCGTCTGGCACGTTGGAGGGGTGTTCTCTTCATTGAGCATGTTTGGGATGCTCTGGATCGGCATACGACAGCGTGTTCCATTTCCTGCCAATATCCAGCAACTTCGCACAGCCACAGCCATTGAAGAGGAGTGGACCAACATTCCACAGGCCACAATCAACAACCTGATCAACTCTATGCGAAGGAGAAGTGTTGCACTGCGTGAGGCAAATGGTGGTCACACCAGCTACTGACTGGTTTTCTGACCCCCCCCAGACCCCCCCCAATAAAGCAAAACTGCACATTTCAGAGTGGCCTTTTATTGTGGCCAGCTAAAAAGATACTGTTCCCCCTCTGTTCCACAGGAAAGGAGGCTCACACATCTTTCAAATTCATACTGCTGACTTCTTTCCCCACAACAGATAAGTCCTGTGACTTTCAGGCTGATATTATTAAATTTGACCATTTACAACAGGGGGAACATCCTGACAGCTTGGAGTATTACTGTCAGATACTGTTCCCCCTCTGTTCAATATGAAAAGGAGGCTCACACATCTTTCAAATTCATACTCCTGACTACTTTCCCCTAACCGTAACTCTCTCAGCCAGTCTCATGAAACATTGTCCCTTTTCACTAAAATATTCACCAAATACAAATTGCATCGGAATCCAATGGGTGGGCTGTGTCTCGTTCAGCCAGTAGAGGACCATATTTGGGAGCGATTTCAAGTCAATCGGTCCAAAGACCTGGAAAATACAAATTCCACTAAAACTAAAAACTGGTGGGTTTTCTTCCAGCCAGTACCGGACGACATTTGTGATCAATTTCGAGTCAATCGGTCAAGGGCGACCCTAACCCTAACCCCTAATTTGGATGTGCCACCTTTTGAGCAGCAAAATGTTCGTCTCGTCACACTGATCCAAGAAATGTCTCCTGGCCAATTTTAAAAAATTCATGGAAGTTGCAAAAAAGGGTCCCACACAAGAAACATCCCCACCCCTGTGTCCCCCCGATTTTTCTCTGAGTTCAACGATCCCACTTTCGTCCCAATCAGACAATGGTTTCTTGCTTGCATTCTCAACATCGGACACCAGATGGCGTTTTGAAATAGATGAGAATTTGTAATGTCTGCCAAACTTCCATCTAAACTCATTGTAATTTGAAATATGCCATATCTTCTGAACCAAACAACTTAGAGACATGGCGTTTGCATATTCGGAGTCTGCGCATCACTGGCTTTCACCTGATATGCATCACTTTGCTTTGAAAGAAACTATTTTTGTCACAATGACCAAATTAATTTGAGACCTACATATGTTTTAGAGAAGGAACAATCTTTGTCCTATTCATGTAGCTGCTTCCTGGGCTGAAAAATTGGGTGGCAATAGCTCAGTCCATTTGCTTGGGGAGTCAAAGGTGGCCGGTTCAAGTCCCACTCGGACCAAAAAAGTATGATGTGGACTAGTAGTGGAGAATGCTAGTTCACATCCTGGGCATTGCCGAGGTTGACTCATCTCCTCTATACATTGTGTGTGCCTGTGTGTAACATGAGTGAAAAAAAGAATTTCCCCTTGCAGGATTACAATAGTACAATTAAAAAGCCTGCAACTTCCAACTTTCACATTCCCACCATACACCATAAGTCTCATAGGATCACATTGAAAATTTAACTATTTTCCATATTGGCCAAATTCATCTCAGGCCTTCATATGTTATACAGCAGGCTCAGAGTTACACAACAAACTTGGTCCCATTCATCTAGCGGCTTCCTGGACTGAAAAAGCCTCCAAATTCCAACTTCCAGATTCAATCTCCAAAAACTTTCCTCAGCCATATCTTCTGGAAGAAGCATCGTAGAGACTTGGCGTTTGCATATTCGGACTCTGTGCATCACTGGCTTTCACCTTGTATGACACCTTGTATATCACCTTAATTTGCTCTAAAACAAACTTCCAAAATTCCAACTCCCACATTCCCACCTAAGGCCATAGGTCCCATATGGTAACATTGAAAATGGAACCATTTTTTCACGAGAGGTGCACGACAAACATGGTCCCATTCATCTAGCTGCTTCCAATGTGGAGTTACAAGCACTTGAAATTGGCTTCCAGATTTCCATCTATGGACTTCCACATTTCCATCTACCACATGGACCTGTCATAGATGGAATTCTGGAATATGTTGCCTCATATCTCCTTGCAAGAAGCACCTATAGACACAAGACCGGGCTTGAAAGACAGCTCCTGGCCTAGCCAGCCAGACAATTCTGTTGCAAATTTTCTACAAACTCCCATTGCTGAGTTACAAGCAATTGAAATTGGCTTCCAGATTTCCATCTATGGACTTCCACATTTCCATCTATGACAGGCCCATATGGTAGATGGAAATCTGGAAGTCCATAGATGGAATTCTGGAAGCCAATTTCAGGTGCTTTTAGATGCAAATCTGGAAGGAGCTTTTGCCTTCATAACTCCTGAACTAAAGGGTGTAGGAGGAGAGAAAGCAGAGAGAAACTTGAGATTTGCTGCTGAAAACATTTATTAACCCTTCTCAACCTGGGTATTATGAAATTTTTCAAAAACCTAAAAAATAAAGGACAACAAATGAAAGTAATCAAACAAATATTAACATAAAAGTATTGACAATAATAAAATGTCAATGCAAAAAAAAAACTCTTTACCCAGCCAGTACAGTATATAAAACATTATTAAATGAACAAGTTGTCCCTTAATTAAGCACTACAAATATGAAACTAAACATGATTATGCTCATGGGAATAAGGATTTGGCTCTACTAGAGGTAATCCAGAGTAGGTGCAACCTTGGGCAGTCAGCTCGACCTTGGGTGATGATGGGCAGCTGACAGTCAGCTCGACCTGCGGCACTGATGGGAAGCTGGCAGTCAGCTCGACCTTGGGTGATGATGGGCAGCTGACAGTCAGCCTGACCTGCGGCACTGATGGGAAGCTGGCAGTCAGCTCGACCTTGGGTGATGATGGGCAGCTGGCAGTCAGCCTGACCTTGGTTGGTGATGGGCAGCTGACAGTCAGCCTGACCTGTGGCACTGATGGGAAGCTGGCAGTCAGCTCGACCTTGGGTGATGATGGGCAGCTGGCAGTCAGCCTGATCTCGGTTGGTGATGGGAAGCTGGCAGTCAGCTCGACCTCGGGTGCTGATGGCCAACTGGCAGTCAGCTCGACCTTGGGTGCTGATGGGAAGCTGGGAGTCAGCCAGACCTGCGGGGCTGATGGGCAACTCAGAGTCTGCTCTACTGGTGGCACTGATGTATGCCTACAGGTCGGCTCACTAGTATCTGTTTGCCCTTTAGTGGCAGCCTTCGCCAAGGCATTCATTCGCAGGGTCCTTGTCTTGAAACTTTCTGTCTTATCTGGCAAAGCCACATAGAAGCGCTCCGCTGTCTGTACGTCGTGGCACATGGACTTTGCCACTTGCTCCCTCTGTTGAGCATTGAGGTGTCTGCTGGCCTGCAAATTATAGAGAAAAAAATAACAGAAGTCTTGTGTTACTTTTGTAGATTCACAATGATGAGCATCAACCAGAAATTGGCTTCCAGATTTCCATCTATGGACTTCCACATTTACATCTATGACAGGCCAATATGGTAGATGCAAATCTGGAAGCCAATTTCAGGTGCTTGTAGATGGAAATCTGGAAGGAGCTTTTGCCTTCATAACTCCTGACCTAAAGGGTGTAGGAGGTCAACGGGGACATAGTTGCATTCAGCGTTCACCCTAACCCACCTGAAATTGTTTTCCAGAGTTCCATCTATGGACTTCCAGATTTCAGGAAGGTCAGAGAAAAATCTACAGAGTCAAGCAGTGCTATATAAATTCAACTGAATTGGGAAAAAAAGGAAGTTAATACATGAAGTACTTACTTGGGTGGAGACACTGGTCCATATTTTAGTGAAGTTCACATTCCCTCTCATGCCAGCATCCTTCCATGCCTGCATGAGAAAGATGAGAGGCTTCTCCAATCTCTGGCCATTGATGGTGTGGAAAACATAATTTGATTGTCCACCTCTCCTTTGGCTGGAGGCGGACACCAAGGCAGCCAGCCAGCCATACTCCTCTGCATTGAGGGACAAAGCAGCTTGACCAAAGGTCCGTACAGTTTTGTGGTCATCGACCTAATAAAAAAGATTAATAAAATTAGCAGAGTTCTATCAGAAAGTGGAATTGAATCAATTAATTACTAGTCATTCAAAACCAGTTTTTTTTTTTGTCCAATAAACCCCTCACTCACCAAAACCCGGAACCTCTGGCCATTTTTCCAAGTGTCAGGATTCTGCACGTTGTCTTTTGTCATATTGGTCAGAACAACTACTCTGTGTCCAGTGAGCATGCAGAGGTACCCGATGATGTAACCCATGAGAAAATTGTGGTCAGCCAGTGAGTCTGGATGCTCTGCAAGGCGTTCTACAAATATAAAAAAGGATATATGAAGAAATTCACAGATTGTAAATGATGAAAATCACATCAGAACTTCTTAACTTTACTTACTAAACAGTGCTGGAATTTTTTCCCTGGCAGCAATCATAAATTCACTTCACTCCACTTCTTCAGATATGCTAACCGGGTTCGCTATTGAAGCAGAATGACACCAAGTTAAAGTATGTTTACAGTACTAAATATATACAGATAATACAAATGAAGTTAAAATGTCACAAAAAAACACTAAAAGACAAGCACACTGTGTGAACATTTACCCGTCTTGTGCCGCATTACAATCTGCCGGTGGACAACCACTTTCTTTGTGACTTCAGCCAGTATCCTTTTTATTTCGTAGTTGATTTTGTCAAGGTCTCTCCGTCTCAGTTTGCTTTCCTTCAGGAAAGAGTTGCCAATGTGTTTGATGAACTGTGTGATGTTAAGTAGCATGTTTTTGATGGATGTAGGTGCATACCCTTTGTTGGCCAGGTATGGTGGCCACCTACAGAAAAAGGTAAAGCAGTAAGAAGTCTTTGATTCATTGAAATCTATGCAGGACCAATTAAATAATTGTTAGGGTTAATACATATGAGATATGAAGGAAGGGATACTCACACACGCAACCTGTCCATCTGTTTGAGGAAGATCATGTCATGCCGCCCAGCATTAGCGCTGCAGCTACCAAGCATGTATTTGCAAAAGCGCAGTGCATGGTTACGTGACTGGCGTGCATTCTCCCTGTCTTTTCTTGCTTTCCTTGGCCCCAGGCGAAAACTTTCAAAGTCTGCAAGGGTCCTCTCTGCATTGACAAAATCAGTATCAATTAGTTATCCAATCCCAGAAAACTCCAAAGATATGAGGGAACAAAAATCACTAACTGTATCTGTTAATAACTGTTTTTTAAAAAAGAAGAAGAAGAAGAGGAAGAGTGAGAGACAAGACAAACATACCATACAATGAATCTGATAGGCTGTCCATGCGTTGTCCTTTTTGTGCCGATCCACGCTGCACTGGTGGGTTCTTGGTCTTGGATGTTTTGGGAGTCCCTTTGGGAGTCAAATTGGGAGTCCCTTTGGCAGTCGAATCGGAAGTCCCTTCGGCAGTCTGCGTCTTCACAATTTCATCCATGGTTTGCTCCAGAGCTTGAACCCTTTCAGCGAGCTGGCTGCAGTTGCAATTACATTTCTGTGACACAGATGTACTGGGTGCTTCACTCATTGAGGAACAGGTTCCAGATGTAGGGGTGGGTGGGGGTGCATCATTGCCAATCAAAGGACTGCTGGAGGAAGAAGCAGTGCTCAACCCAAGATGGAAAGAGGGACTCATCACGGCTGGTGGAGGATCAGTGTTGGTGCAACTTGGGGAAGGACTGGGAGTTGAAGACTTCTGAGAAGCATGTTGGTTAATGTTGTTAGGGTCAAAAGAGGAAGCATCGCCAGTCGACACATGATCAGACAAAGCAACACTGGAACTTGTTAATGGATGAATGCTGGAAGCACTCAGGAGAGAATTGAGAGTTGAGTATCTTTGCAAGGTATTGTGAGTGGGCGGAATCTCTCGCTCACTCATGTCTGTTTCATCCAACGGTGGAAGGTCATCTAGAAAAGATTACATTTTTAAAAAATATTATGGAATGTGATGATGCAACTCATCTTTTCACTGCAATTGTTATTGGAGGACAGCAGATAATATCAACAAAACTAATAATGTACCACAATCACTGTGCATCCCCAAGTCCAGTGATGAGACCATTGGTACATCAGGTTCAGACCGTCTGAGTTCAGCAAGTTGCTCCACAAAATATGCTCTCTTGGCTGCTGTCAGCACAGGATCTCTTTCCTATTAAGTTAAAGTCATTGCAATTTATCTACAACTGTACATGTACAACAGATCTTGCAAATAATTTTTTGTCAAAACAATACAAATCAAATTTACTTACAGCATGTGTCACCAAAGAATGTGACTCAGCTAGATGCTTATCCAACCTGGAGAGATTGCGTTTATCACACACAGGGCAGTTCAGACATTTTGAAGTCCTGTGGTAGGAAGTAAATTGTACATGAGTCCAGGAAAATCAAATACCTCCTGCAAGTGATTAATATGTTTCATGATGACTGAGAAATGCAATGATTGAAATCTGCAAGAAGTTTATGCCTTCATAAATCCATGAGATGTAGGATATATTATCAAAGTATAAGTTTAAAAATAATTTTGTTACTGTTACCGTGCATTTCCATATTTCCTACCTCTTTGTTGTTCACAGTGTGTGAAACTGCTGTTAGATGTTGCTTTATATTAGTGTAATTGTGGAAACACAGTCCACACAATTTATCAGCCTGTAAATTATGAGAAACAATGCATGAATTAGCCTCCTCTGCAAATTGATGTAAAAGTCATTACTTGCAGGAACTGAACTTTTAATTCTACTTACCATCTTCTCACTGAGGCAATGTACAATCCCAATGGAAATGAAAAGCCTAGTCTCCAGGGATACCCTGTTTGGTCATACAAGAAGGTTTGTAGCTGAAAGATAATGTTCCATGGAATGGGTGTGTCAAATTTTGTCACCCTAGTTCAACAGGAAGTGCCCCAAAATCTATCTCAAATTTCAAAGTTCAAATTCCAAATTTCAATCTATTCAAAAAGTGCAATAGATTGGAATTCGGAAGTAAAAACGTAAAGTTCCAATTTTCAATCTATATCATAATATTTTTTACTTACTACATAAAAGTGATATAAAAAGCATATTTAAAACTTTGAAGGTACACAAAACAGCTTATAAACTTGTAATAAGTCAACAATACAAAACTTAACACATAACACAACAGGTTTCAGATACTTTTAAAAGGGTTTTCATCAAAAGTTTAGAGAGCTTGTGAAGATCACTTACCATGCGGTCAACACTAGCAGCAGTCTAACCACTTCCTGCTTCCTGTGACATCACAGGAAGACCAGATTTCAATGTATATACATGTACAACACAATAGATTGGAATTTGGAAGTGTAGATGGAAATCTGGAAGGAGCTTTTGCCTTCATAAATCCTGAACTAAAAGGTGTAGGAGGACAACAAGGACATGGTTGCATTCAGCAAAATGAGGGCTACGATGTGGAATGTGGGTTAGCTCCAGAAAGGTGCCACAGACTGGGGACAGATATATGTGATAGATCTCTGCGAGAGCTTTCCATCTGTGGTTGTAGCGCATCTCTGAGTGCTTGCATTGCCGAGATATGACCCTTAACAAGGTAGGAATGTGCAAACTTTGGAGCCCTCTAGCACCCCCCAGCAGCCACCTAGAGCTTCGGTTGAAGCGCAGACTCGTTCGGCTCCCCGAGGCATTTCCGAAACTGTCTTCAGTGAGGCTGTGTGACAAAGTAGAAGCGAGTTGCCTGCTTTGGGCCGAGTCACCCAGATGGTGTGAATGGCTATGAGTCTTGATGGCCTCGGTGACTGTGATAGCATCTTGGAGTTTCAACAGAAAACAATGAGCTACAGGTCTGATTCTGATATATGTCATAGAGCTCTTCAATAGCTTTGGGAACAGTTGGCACCGTGTCAGTGGCCCTCTGCGTTCCCGAGTTACAGCTGTTTTAACTTGAAAGGTCAAGAGGTCACAATGTAAAACTCGGCAGGGCCTTGTCAAGTAACATTTCTGGGCACTGCTCAGCCATACAATGGGCTAGAGAGGTGCAACCACTTTTGACTGAAAGCTGGTATCCCCCCAATGGTAGGGGTCAATTTTTGTTGCACTGACCCCACAGGAAGTGCCTCAAAATTGGCTCTGAACTTCAGGAGGTCGCCTGCATTGAATAGATGGAAATCTGGAAGTGTAGATGGAAATCTGGAAGGAGCTTTTGCCTTCATAACTCCTGAACTAAAGGGTGTAGGAGGACAACGAGCACATGGTTGCGTTCAGCAAAACAAAGGCTACGATGTGGAATGGATGGCATACCATTTCAACAAACTTTGGTCCCAAAGGTGACCGTTTCTGCACAAGGGTGACATATGTTGGAGTGTCTGGAGTGCTTTAGTGGCCCACTCGATCTCTTGTCACTAGCCCCCTCTGACGTGGAGTTAGCTCCAGAAAGGTGCCACAGACTGGGGGCAGATATATGCGGTAGATCTCGGCGAGAGCTTTCCATCGGTGGTTGTAGCGCATCTCTGAGTGCTTGCGTTGCCGAGATATGACCCTTAACGAAGTAGGAATGCGCAAACTTTGGAGCCCTCTAGCAGCCCTCAGCAGCAACGTAGAGCTTCAGGCGCCCGCTCGTTCAGCACCGCGAGCCCTTTCCAAAAGTGGCTTTCTTTTTGCTCTGTGACCAAGTATAAAAAAGTTAATATTATCTCATCTCTGACCCAGACAGCCTCCCCACACAGGTCAGCTAGAAATGTGTTTGACCTCTTCCAACCAAAGCTGAACACTTTTTCAAGTGAGGTATGCAGGTGCAAGTAACATATATTCAGAACCAGAATCAGAATCACAAAGACGTTTATTGACAAGTAGGTTTTCACATACAAGGAATTTGTCTTGGTCTCGAAGGTGCGTGTGCCATACAATAAACAATAATTGGTACAAATTCTGCATTATCCTTACAGTAAGTAAGTGGACATGACTTAAAAAGCAATAAACTGGGAAGTCAGTTAAATTCCTGATTTTTCGCTTCAAAACACCTTAGATGAGTAAAATATGCAATGTAAATGAGTAGGACAAGAAAGCCCATGAAAAGTACAGTATTTCAGCCAAGATCTGTGTTTAATTTGAATAAAATTGAAGAAATTAGCTGTCTGGGACAAAAGGGAATTAGACAATTATAATAGGTCAAAAAATGGAAGTTGGGGTTAGAGGACCCAGAATTCCACCGGAATCCAATGGGAACTGCTGTCCCTCGTTCAGCCAGTAGAGGACCACATTCGTGCCGAATTTCGAGTCAATCGGTCAAAAGACGACCGTAACCCTAACCCTAGCCCCATAACCCTAACCCTAACCCTAACCCTAGCCCCATAACCCTAACCCTAACCCTAACCCTAACTCCAGCCTTAAGGCAGTCTCATGAAACATTGTCCCTTTTCACTAAAATATTCACCAAAAATACAAATTTCACCGGAATCCGATGGGGACTGCTGTGTCTCGTTCAGCCAGTATAGGAGCACATTTGGGAGCGATTTCGAGTCAATCGGTCCAAAGACCTGGAAGCTATTGAAAAAATGGGCCGAGGTTTTCATGAAAAATGGTCACTTTTTTCTTTAAAATATTCGCCAAAAATACAAATTTCACCGGAATCCATTGGGAACTGCTGTGTCTCGTTCAGCCAGTATAGGAGCACATTTGGGAGCGATTTCGAGTCAATCGGTCCAAAGACCTGGAAGCTATTGAAAAAATGGGCCGAGGTTTTCATGAAAAATGGTCACTTTTTTCTTTAAAATATTCGCCAAAAATACAAATTCCACCGGAATCCAATGGGAACTGCTGTCCCTCGTTCAGCCAGTAGAGGACCACATTCGTGCCGAATTTCGAGTCAATCGGTCAAAAGACGACCGTAACCCTAACCCTAGCGCCATAACCCTAACCCTAACCCTAACCCTAACCCTAACCCTAGCCCCATAACCCTAACCCTAACCCTAACCCTAACCCTAACCCTAACTCCAGCCTTAAGGCAGTCTCATGAAACATTGTCCCTTTTCACTAAAATATTCACCAAAAATACAAATTTCACCGGAATCCGATGGGGACTGCTGTGTCTCGTTCAGCCAGTATAGGAGCACATTTGGGAGCCATTTCGAGTCAATCGGTCCAAAGACCTGGAAGCTATTGAAAAAATGGGCCGAGGTTTTCATGAAAAATGGTCACTTTTTTCTTTAAAATATTCGCCAAAAATACAAATTCCACCGGAATCCAATGGGAACTGCTGTCCCTCGTTCAGCCAGTAGAGGACCACATTCGTGCCGAATTTCGAGTCAATCGGTCAAAAGACGACCGTAACCCTAACCCTAGCCCCATAACCCTAACCCTAACCCTAACCCTAGCCCCATAACCCTAACCCTAACCCTAACCCCAACCCTAACTCCAGCCTTAAGGCAGTCTCATGAAACATTGTCCCTTTTCACTAAAATATTCACCAAAAATACAAATTTCACCGGAATCCGATGGGGACTGCTGTGTCTCGTTCAGCCAGTATAGGAGCACATTTGGGAGCGATTTCGAGTCAATCGGTACAAAGACCTGGAAGCTATTGAAAAAATGGGCCGAGGTTTTCATGAAAAATGGTCACTTTTTTCTTTAAAATATTCGCCAAAAATACAAATTTCACCGGAATCCAATGGGAACTGCTGTGTCTCGTTCAGCCAGTATAGGAGCACATTTGGGAGCCATTTCGAGTCAATCGGTCCAAAGACCTGGAAGCTATTGAAAAAATGGGCCGAGGTTTTCATGAAAAATGGTCACTTTTTTCTTTAAAATATTCGCCAAAAATACAAATTCCACCGGAATCCAATGGGAACTGCTGTCCCTCGTTCAGCCAGTAGAGGACCACATTCGTGCCGAATTTCGAGTCAATCGGTCAAAAGACGACCGTAACCCTAACCCTAGCCCCATAACCCTAACCCTAACCCTAACCCTAGCCCCATAACCCTAACCCTAACCCTAACCCTAACCCTAACTCCAGCCTTAAGGCAGTCTCATGAAACATTGTCCCTTTTCACTAAAATATTCACCAAAAATACAAATTTCACCGGAATCCGATGGGGACTGCTGTGTCTCGTTCAGCCAGTATAGGAGCACATTTGGGAGCGATTTCGAGTCAATCGGTACAAAGACCTGGAAGCTATTGAAAAAATGGGCCGAGGTTTTCATGAAAAATGGTCACTTTTTTCTTTAAAATATTCGCCAAAAATACAAATTTCACCGGAATCCAATGGGAACTGCTGTGTCTCGTTCAGCCAGTACAGGAGCACATTTGGGAGCGATTTCGAGTCAATCGGTCCAAAGACCTGGAAGCTATTGAAAAAATGGGCCGAGGTTTTCATGAAAAATGGTCACTTTTTTCTTTAAAATATTCGCCAAAAATGCAAATTCCACCGGAATCCAATGGGAACTGCTGTCCCTCGTTCAGCCAGTAGAGGACCACATTCGTGCCGAATTTCGAGTCAATCGGTCAAAAGACGACCGTAACCCTAACCCTAGCCCCATAACCCTAACCCTAACCCTAACCCTAGCCCCATAACCCTAACCCTAACCCTAACCCTAACCCTAACCCTAACTCCAGCCTTAAGGCAGTCTCATGAAACATTGTCCCTTTTCACTAAAATATTCACCAAAAATACAAATTTCACCGGAATCCAATGGGGACTGCTGTGTCTCGTTCAGCCAGTATAGGAGCACATTTGGGAGTGATTTCGAGTCAATCGGTCCAAAGACCTGGAAGCTATTGAAAAAATGGGCCGAGGTTTTCATGAAAAATGGTCACTTTTTTCTTTAAAATATTCGCCAAAAATACAAATTTCACCGGAATCCAATGGGAACTGCTGTGTCTCGTTCAGCCAGTATAGGAGCACATTTGGGAGCGATTTCGAGTCAATCGGTCCAAAGACCTGGAAGCTATTGAAAAAATGGGCCGAGGTTTTCATGAAAAATGGTCACTTTTTTCTTTAAAATATTCGCCAAAAATACAAATTCCAACGGAATCCAATGGGAACTGCTGTCCCTCGTTCAGCCAGTAGAGGACCACATTCGTGCCGAATTTCGAGTCAATCGGTCAAAAGACGACCGTAACCCTAACCCTAGCCCCATAACCCTAACCCTAACCCTAACCCTAACCCTAGCCCCATAACCCTAACCCTAACCCTAACCCTAACCCTAACCCTAACCCTAACTCCAGCCTTAAGGCAGTCTCATGAAACATTGTCCCTTTTCACTAAAATATTCACCAAAAATACAAATTTCACCGGAATCCGATGGGGACTGCTGTGTCTCGTTCAGCCAGTATAGGAGCACATTTGGGAGCGATTTCGAGTCAATCGGTCCAAAGACCTGGAAGCTATTGAAAAAATGGGCCGAGGTTTTCATGAAAAATGGTCACTTTTTTCTTTAAAATATTCGCCAAAAATACAAATTTCACCGGAATCCAATAGGAACTGCTGTGTCTCGTTCAGCCAGTATAGGAGCACATTTGGGAGCGATTTCGAGTCAATCGGTCCAAAGACCTGGAAGCTATTGAAAAAATGGGCCGAGGTTTTCATGAAAAATGGTCACTTTTTTCTTTAAAATATTCGCCAAAAATACAAATTCCACCAGAATCCAATGGGAACTGCTGTCCCTCGTTCAGCCAGTAGAGGACCACATTCGTGCCGAATTTCGAGTCAATCGGTCAAAAGACGACCGTAACCCTAACCCTAGCCCCATAACCCTAACCCTAACCCTAACCCTAACCCTAGCCCCATAACCCTAACCCTAACCCTAACCCTAACTCCAGCCTTAAGGCAGTCTCATGAAACATTGTCCCTTTTCACTAAAATATTCACCAAAAATACAAATTTCACCGGAATCCGATGGGGACTGCTGTTTCTCGTTCAGCCAGTATAGGAGCACATTTGGGAGCGATTTCGAGTCAATCGGTCCAAAGACCTGGAAGCTATTGAAAAAATGGGCCGAGGTTTTCATGAAAAATGGTCACTTTTTTCTTTAAAATATTCGCCAAAAATACAAATTTCACCGGAATCCAATGGGAACTGCTGTGTCTCGTTCAGCCAGTATAGGAGCACATTTGGGAGCGATTTCGAGTCAATCGGTCCAAAGACCTGGAAGCTATTGAAGAAATGGGCCGAGGTTTTCATGAAAAATGGTCACTTTTTTCTTTAAAATATTCGCCAAAAATACAAATTCCACCGGAATCCAATGGGAACTGCTGTCCCTCGTTCAGCCAGTAGAGGACCACATTCGTGCCGAATTTCGAGTCAATCGGTCAAAAGACGACCGTAACCCTAACCCTAGCGCCATAACCCTAACCCTAACCCTAACCCTAACCCTAGCCCCATAACCCTAACCCTAACCCTAACCCTAACCCTAACCCTAACTCCAGCCTTAAGGCAGTCTCATGAAACATTGTCCCTTTTCACTAAAATATTCACCAAAAATACAAATTTCACCGGAATCCGATGGGGACTGCTGTGTCTCGTTCAGCCAGTATAGGAGCACATTTGGGAGCCATTTCGAGTCAATCGGTCCAAAGACCTGGAAGCTATTGAAAAAATGGGCCGAGGTTTTCATGAAAAATGGTCACTTTTTTCTTTAAAATATTCGCCAAAAATACAAATTCCACCGGAATCCAATGGGAACTGCTGTCCCTCGTTCAGCCAGTAGAGGACCACATTCGTGCCGAATTTCGAGTCAATCGGTCAAAAGACGACCGTAACCCTAACCCTAGCCCCATAACCCTAACCCTAACCCTAACCCTAGCCCCATAACCCTAACCCTAACCCTAACCCCAACCCTAACTCCAGCCTTAAGGCAGTCTCATGAAACATTGTCCCTTTTCACTAAAATATTCACCAAAAATACAAATTTCACCGGAATCCGATGGGGACTGCTGTGTCTCGTTCAGCCAGTATAGGAGCACATTTGGGAGCGATTTCGAGTCAATCGGTACAAAGACCTGGAAGCTATTGAAAAAATGGGCCGAGGTTTTCATGAAAAATGGTCACTTTTTTCTTTAAAATATTCGCCAAAAATACAAATTTCACCGGAATCCAATGGGAACTGCTGTGTCTCGTTCAGCCAGTATAGGAGCACATTTGGGAGCGATTTCGAGTCAATCGGTCCAAAGACCTGGAAGCTATTGAAAAAATGGGCCGAGGTTTTCATGAAAAATGGTCACTTTTTTCTTTAAAATATTCGCCAAAAATACAAATTCCACCGGAATCCAATGGGAACTGCTGTCCCTCGTTCAGCCAGTAGAGGACCACATTCGTGCCGAATTTCGAGTCAATCGGTCAAAAGACGACCGTAACCCTAACCCTAGCGCCATAACCCTAACCCTAACCCTAACCCTAACCCTAGCCCCATAACCCTAACCCTAACCCTAACCCTAACCCTAACCCTAACTCCAGCCTTAAGGCAGTCTCATGAAACATTGTCCCTTTTCACTAAAATATTCACCAAAAATACAAATTTCACCGGAATCCGATGGGGACTGCTGTGTCTCGTTCAGCCAGTATAGGAGCACATTTGGGAGCCATTTCGAGTCAATCGGTCCAAAGACCTGGAAGCTATTGAAAAAACTGGGCCGAGGTTTTCATGAAAAATGGTCACTTTTTTCTTTAAAATATTCGCCAAAAATACAAATTCCACCGGAATCCAATGGGAACTGCTGTCCCTCGTTCAGCCAGTAGAGGACCACATTCGTGCCGAATTTCGAGTCAATCGGTCAAAAGACGACCGTAACCCTAACCCTAGCCCCATAACCCTAACCCTAACCCTAACCCTAGCCCCATAACCCTAACCCTAACCCTAACCCCAACCCTAACTCCAGCCTTAAGGCAGTCTCATGAAACATTGTCCCTTTTCACTAAAATATTCACCAAAAATACAAATTTCACCGGAATCCGATGGGGACTGCTGTGTCTCGTTCAGCCAGTATAGGAGCACATTTGGGAGCGATTTCGAGTCAATCGGTACAAAGACCTGGAAGCTATTGAAAAAATGGGCCGAGGTTTTCATGAAAAATGGTCACTTTTTTCTTTAAAATATTCGCCAAAAATACAAATTTCACCGGAATCCAATGGGAACTGCTGTGTCTCGTTCAGCCAGTATAGGAGCACATTTGGGAGCGATTTCGAGTCAATCGGTCCAAAGACCTGGAAGCTATTGAAAAAATGGGCCGAGGTTTTCATGAAAAATGGTCACTTTTTTCTTTAAAATATTCGCCAAAAATGCAAATTCCACCGGAATCCAATGGGAACTGCTGTCCCTCGTTCAGCCAGTAGAGGACCACATTCGTGCCGAATTTCGAGTCAATCGGTCAAAAGACGACCGTAACCCTAACCCTAGCCCCATAACCCTAACCCTAACCCTAACCCTAACCCTAGCCCCATAACCCTAACCCTAACCCTAACCCTAACCCTAACTCCAGCCTTAAGGCAGTCTCATGAAACATTGTCCCTTTTCACTAAAATATTCACCAAAAATACAAATTTCACCGGAATCCAATGGGAACTGCTGTGTCTCGTTCAGCCAGTATAGGAGCACATTTGGGAGCGATTTCGAGTCAATCGGTCCAAAGACCTGGAAGCTATTGAAAAAATGGGCCGAGGTTTTCATGAAAAATGGTCACTTTTTTCTTTAAAATATTCGCCAAAAATACAAATTCCAACGGAATCCAATGGGAACTGCTGTCCCTCGTTCAGCCAGTAGAGGACCACATTCGTGCCGAATTTCGAGTCAATCGGTCAAAAGACGACCGTAACCCTAACCCTAGCCCCATAACCCTAACCCTAACCCTAACCCTAACCCTAGCCCCATAACCCTAACCCTAACCCTAACCCTAACCCTAACCCTAACTCCAGCCTTAAGGCAGTCTCATGAAACATTGTCCCTTTTCACTAAAATATTCACCAAAAATACAAATTTCACCGGAATCCGATGGGGACTGCTGTGTCTCGTTCAGCCAGTATAGGAGCACATTTGGGAGCCATTTCGAGTCAATCGGTCCAAAGACCTGGAAGCTATTGAAAAAATGGGCCGAGGTTTTCATGAAAAATGGTCACTTTTTTCTTTAAAATATTCGCCAAAAATACAAATTCCACCAGAATCCAATGGGAACTGCTGTCCCTCGTTCAGCCAGTAGAGGACCACATTCGTGCCGAATTTCGAGTCAATCGGTCAAAAGACGACCGTAACCCTAACCCTAGCCCCATAACCCTAACCCTAACCCTAACCCTAACCCTAGCCCCATAACCCTAACCCTAACCCTAACCCTAACTCCAGCCTTAAGGCAGTCTCATGAAACATTGTCCCTTTTCACTAAAATATTCACCAAAAATACAAATTTCACCGGAATCCGATGGGGACTGCTGTGTCTCGTTCAGCCAGTATAGGAGCACATTTGGGAGCGATTTCGAGTCAATCGGTCCAAAGACCTGGAAGCTATTGAAAAAATGGGCCGAGGTTTTCATGAAAAATGGTCACTTTTTTCTTTAAAATATTCGCCAAAAATACAAATTTCACCGGAATCCAATGGGAACTGCTGTGTCTCGTTCAGCCAGTATAGGAGCACATTTGGGAGCGATTTCGAGTCAATCGGTCCAAAGACCTGGAAGCTATTGAAAAAATGGGCCGAGGTTTTCATGAAAAATGGTCACTTTTTTCTTTAAAATATTCGCCAAAAATACAAATTCCACCGGAATCCAATGGGAACTGCTGTCCCTCGTTCAGCCAGTAGAGGACCACATTCGTGCCGAATTTCGAGTCAATCGGTCAAAAGACGACCGTAACCCTAACCCTAGCGCCATAACCCTAACCCTAACCCTAACCCTAACCCTAGCCCCATAACCCTAACCCTAACCCTAACCCTAACCCTAACTCCAGCCTTAAGGCAGTCTCATGAAACATTGTCCCTTTTCACTAAAATATTCACCAAAAATACAAATTTCACCGGAATCCAATGGGGACTGCTGTGTCTCGTTCAGCCAGTATAGGAGCACATTTGGGAGTGATTTCGAGTCAATCGGTCCAAAGACCTGGAAGCTATTGAAAAAATGGGCCGAGGTTTTCATGAAAAATGGTCACTTTTTTCTTTAAAATATTCGCCAAAAATACAAATTTCACCGGAATCCAATGGGAACTGCTGTGTCTCGTTCAGCCAGTATAGGAGCACATTTGGGAGCGATTTCGAGTCAATCGGTCCAAAGACCTGGAAGCTATTGAAAAAATGGGCCGAGGTTTTCATGAAAAATGGTCACTTTTTTCTTTAAAATATTCGCCAAAAATACAAATTCCAACGGAATCCAATGGGAACTGCTGTCCCTCGTTCAGCCAGTAGAGGACCACATTCGTGCCGAATTTCGAGTCAATCGGTCAAAAGACGACCGTAACCCTAACCCTAGCCCCATAACCCTAACCCTAACCCTAACCCTAACCCTAACCCTAGCCCCATAACCCTAACCCTAACCCTAACCCTAACCCTAACCCTAACTCCAGCCTTAAGGCAGTCTCATGAAACATTGTCCCTTTTCACTAAAATATTCACCAAAAATACAAATTTCACCGGAATCCGATGGGGACTGCTGTGTCTCGTTCAGCCAGTATAGGAGCACATTTGGGAGCGATTTCGAGTCAATCGGTCCAAAGACCTGGAAGCTATTGAAAAAATGGGCCGAGGTTTTCATGAAAAATGGTCACTTTTTTCTTTAAAATATTCGCCAAAAATACAAATTTCACCGGAATCCAATGGGAACTGCTGTGTCTCGTTCAGCCAGTATAGGAGCACATTTGGGAGCGATTTCGAGTCAATCGGTCCAAAGACCTGGAAGCTATTGAAAAAATGGGCCGAGGTTTTCATGAAAAATGGTCACTTTTTTCTTTAAAATATTCGCCAAAAATACAAATTCCACCGGAATCCAATGGGAACTGCTGTCCCTCGTTCAGCCAGTAGAGGACCACATTCGTGCCGAATTTCGAGTCAATCGGTCAAAAGACGACCGTAACCCTAACCCTAGCCCCATAACCCTAACCCTAACCCTAGCCCCATAACCCTAACCCTAACCCTAACCCTAACCCTAACTCCAGCCTTAAGGCAGTCTCATGAAACATTGTCCCTTTTCACTAAAATATTCACCAAAAATACAAATTTCACCGGAATCCGATGGGGACTGCTGTGTCTCGTTCAGCCAGTATAGGAGCACATTTGGGAGCGATTTCGAGTCAATCGGTCCAAAGACCTGGAAGCTATTGAAAAAATGGGCCGAGGTTTTCATGAAAAATGGTCACTTTTTTCTTTAAAATATTCGCCAAAAATACAAATTTCACCGGAATCCAATGGGAACTGCTGTGTCTCGTTCAGCCAGTATAGGAGCACATTTGGGAGCGATTTCGAGTCAATCGGTCCAAAGACCTGGAAGCTATTGAAAAAATGGGCCGAGGTTTTCATGAAAAATGGTCACTTTTTTCTATAAAATATTCGCCAAAAATACAAATTCCACCGGAATCCAATGGGAACTGCTGTCCCTCGTTCAGCCAGTAGAGGACCACATTCGTGCCGAATTTCGAGTCAATCGGTCAAAAGACGACCGTAACCCTAACCCTAGCCCCATAACCCTAACCCTAACCCTAACCCTAACCCTAACTCCAGCCTTAAGGCAGTCTCATGAAACATTGTCCCTTTTCACTAAAATATTCACCAAAAATACAAATTTCACCGGAATCCGATGGGGACTGCTGTGTCTCGTTCAGCCAGTATAGGAGCACATTTGGGAGCGATTTCGAGTCAATCGGTCCAAAGACCTGGAAGCTATTGAAAAAATGGGCCGAGGTTTTCATGAAAAATGGTCACTTTTTTCTTTAAAATATTCGCCAAAAATACAAATTTCACCGGAATCCAATGGGAACTGCTGTGTCTCGTTCAGCCAGTATAGGAGCACATTTGGGAGCGATTTCGAGTCAATCGGTCCAAAGACCTGGAAGCTATTGAAAAAATGGGCCGAGGTTTTCATGAAAAATGGTCACTTTTTTCTTTAAAATATTCGCCAAAAATACAAATTCCACCGGAATCCAATGGGAACTGCTGTCCCTCGTTCAGCCAGTAGAGGACCACATTCGTGCCGAATTTCGAGTCAATCGGTCAAAAGACGACCGTAACCCTAACCCTAGCCCCATAACCCTAACCCTAACCCTAACCCTAACCCTAGCCCCATAACCCTAACCCTAACCCTAACCCTAACCCTAACTCCAGCCTTAAGGCAGTCTCATGAAACATTGTCCCTTTTCACTAAAATATTCACCAAAAATACAAATTTCACCGGAATCCAATGGGGACTGCTGTGTCTCGTTCAGCCAGTATAGGAGCACATTTGGGAGTGATTTCGAGTCAATCGGTCCAAAGACCTGGAAGCTATTGAAAAAATGGGCCGAGGTTTTCATGAAAAATGGTCACTTTTTTCTTTAAAATATTCGCCAAAAATACAAATTTCACCGGAATCCAATGGGAACTGCTGTGTCTCGTTCAGCCAGTATAGGAGCACATTTGGGAGCGATTTCGAGTCAATCGGTCCAAAGACCTGGAAGCTATTGAAAAAATGGGCCGAGGTTTTCATGAAAAATGGTCACTTTTTTCTTTAAAATATTCGCCAAAAATACAAATTTCACCGGAATCCAATGGGAACTGCTGTGTCTCGTTCAGCCAGTATAGGAGCACATTTGGGAGCGATTTCGAGTCAATCGGTCCAAAGACCTGGAAGCTATTGAAAAAATGGGCCGAGGTTTTCATGAAAAATGGTCACTTTTTTCTTTAAAATATTCGCCAAAAATACAAATTCCAACGGAATCCAATGGGAACTGCTGTCCCTCGTTCAGCCAGTAGAGGACCACATTCGTGCCGAATTTCGAGTCAATCGGTCAAAAGACGACCGTAACCCTAACCCTAGCCCCATAACCCTAACCCTAACCCTAACCCTAACCCTAGCCCCATAACCCTAACCCTAACCCTAACCCTAACCCTAACCCTAACTCCAGCCTTAAGGCAGTCTCATGAAACATTGTCCCTTTTCACTAAAATATTCACCAAAAATACAAATTTCACCGGAATCCGATGGGGACTGCTGTGTCTCGTTCAGCCAGTATAGGAGCACATTTGGGAGCGATTTCGAGTCAATCGGTCCAAAGACCTGGAAGCTATTGAAAAAATGGGCCGAGGTTTTCATGAAAAATGGTCACTTTTTTCTTTAAAATATTCGCCAAAAATACAAATTTCACCGGAATCCAATGGGAACTGCTGTGTCTCGTTCAGCCAGTATAGGAGCACATTTGGGAGCGATTTCGAGTCAATCGGTCCAAAGACCTGGAAGCTATTGAAAAAATGGGCCGAGGTTTTCATGAAAAATGGTCACTTTTTTCTTTAAAATATTCGCCAAAAATACAAATTCCACCGGAATCCAATGGGAACTGCTGTCCCTCGTTCAGCCAGTAGAGGACCACATTCGTGCCGAATTTCGAGTCAATCGGTCAAAAGACGACCGTAACCCTAACCCTAGCCCCATAACCCTAACCCTAACCCTAGCCCCATAACCCTAACCCTAACCCTAACCCTAACCCTAACTCCAGCCTTAAGGCAGTCTCATGAAACATTGTCCCTTTTCACTAAAATATTCACCAAAAATACAAATTTCACCGGAATCCGATGGGGACTGCTGTGTCTCGTTCAGCCAGTATAGGAGCACATTTGGGAGCGATTTCGAGTCAATCGGTCCAAAGACCTGGAAGCTATTGAAAAAATGGGCCGAGGTTTTCATGAAAAATGGTCACTTTTTTCTTTAAAATATTCGCCAAAAATACAAATTTCACCGGAATCCAATGGGAACTGCTGTGTCTCGTTCAGCCAGTATAGGAGCACATTTGGGAGCGATTTCGAGTCAATCGGTCCAAAGACCTGGAAGCTATTGAAAAAATGGGCCGAGGTTTTCATGAAAAATGGTCACTTTTTTCTATAAAATATTCGCCAAAAATACAAATTCCACCGGAATCCAATGGGAACTGCTGTCCCTCGTTCAGCCAGTAGAGGACCACATTCGTGCCGAATTTCGAGTCAATCGGTCAAAAGACGACCGTAACCCTAACCCTAGCCCCATAACCCTAACCCTAACCCTAACCCTAACCCTAACTCCAGCCTTAAGGCAGTCTCATGAAACATTGTCCCTTTTCACTAAAATATTCACCAAAAATACAAATTTCACCGGAATCCGATGGGGACTGCTGTGTCTCGTTCAGCCAGTATAGGAACACATTTGGGAGCGATTTCGAGTCAATCGGTCCAAAGACCTGGAAGCTATTGAAAAAATGGGCCGAGGTTTTCATGAAAAATGGTCACTTTTTTCTTTAAAATATTCGCCAAAAATACAAATTTCACCGGAATCCAATGGGAACTGCTGTGTCTCGTTCAGCCAGTATAGGAGCACATTTGGGAGCGATTTCGAGTCAATCGGTCCAAAGACCTGGAAGCTATTGAAAAAATGGGCCGAGGTTTTCATGAAAAATGGTCACTTTTTTCTTTAAAATATTCGCCAAAAATACAAATTCCACCGGAATCCAATGGGAACTGCTGTCCCTCGTTCAGCCAGTAGAGGACCACATTCGTGCCGAATTTCGAGTCAATCGGTCAAAAGACGACCGTAACCCTAACCCTAGCCCCATAACCCTAACCCTAACCCTAACCCTAACCCTAGCCCCATAACCCTAACCCTAACCCTAACCCTAACCCTAACTCCAGCCTTAAGGCAGTCTCATGAAACATTGTCCCTTTTCACTAAAATATTCACCAAAAATACAAATTTCACCGGAATCCAATGGGGACTGCTGTGTCTCGTTCAGCCAGTATAGGAGCACATTTGGGAGTGATTTCGAGTCAATCGGTCCAAAGACCTGGAAGCTATTGAAAAAATGGGCCGAGGTTTTCATGAAAAATGGTCACTTTTTTCTTTAAAATATTCGCCAAAAATACAAATTTCACCGGAATCCAATGGGAACTGCTGTGTCTCGTTCAGCCAGTATAGGAGCACATTTGGGAGCGATTTCGAGTCAATCGGTCCAAAGACCTGGAAGCTATTGAAAAAATGGGCCGAGGTTTTCATGAAAAATGGTCACTTTTTTCTTTAAAATATTCGCCAAAAATACAAATTCCAACGGAATCCAATGGGAACTGCTGTCCCTCGTTCAGCCAGTAGAGGACCACATTCGTGCCGAATTTCGAGTCAATCGGTCAAAAGACGACCGTAACCCTAACCCTAGCCCCATAACCCTAACCCTAACCCTAACCCTAACCCTAACCCTAGCCCCATAACCCTAACCCTAACCCTAACCCTAACCCTAACCCTAACTCCAGCCTTAAGGCAGTCTCATGAAACATTGTCCCTTTTCACTAAAATATTCACCAAAAATACAAATTTCACCGGAATCCGATGGGGACTGCTGTGTCTCGTTCAGCCAGTATAGGAGCACATTTGGGAGCGATTTCGAGTCAATCGGTCCAAAGACCTGGAAGCTATTGAAAAAATGGGCCGAGGTTTTCATGAAAAATGGTCACTTTTTTCTTTAAAATATTCGCCAAAAATACAAATTTCACCGGAATCCAATGGGAACTGCTGTGTCTCGTTCAGCCAGTATAGGAGCACATTTGGGAGCGATTTCGAGTCAATCGGTCCAAAGACCTGGAAGCTATTGAAAAAATGGGCCGAGGTTTTCATGAAAAATGGTCACTTTTTTCTTTAAAATATTCGCCAAAAATACAAATTCCACCGGAATCCAATGGGAACTGCTGTCCCTCGTTCAGCCAGTAGAGGACCACATTCGTGCCGAATTTCGAGTCAATCGGTCAAAAGACGACCGTAACCCTAACCCTAGCCCCATAACCCTAACCCTAACCCTAACCCTAGCCCCATAACCCTAACCCTAACCCTAACCCTAACCCTAACCCTAACCCTAACTCCAGCCTTAAGGCAGTCTCATGAAACATTGTCCCTTTTCACTAAAATATTCACCAAAAATACAAATTTCACCGGAATCCGATGGGGACTGCTGTGTCTCGTTCAGCCAGTATAGGAGCACATTTGGGAGCGATTTCGAGTCAATCGGTCCAAAGACCTGGAAGCTATTGAAAAAATGGGCCGAGGTTTTCATGAAAAATGGTCACTTTTTTCTTTAAAATATTCGCCAAAAATACAAATTCCACCGGAATCCAATGGGAACTGCTGTCCCTCGTTCAGCCAGTAGAGGACCACATTCGTGCCGAATTTCGAGTCAATCGGTCAAAAGACGACCGTAACCCTAACCCTAGCCCCATAACCCTAACCCTAACCCTAACCCTAACCCTAACTCCAGCCTTAAGGCAGTCTCATGAAACATTGTCCCTTTTCACTAAAATATTCACCAAAAATACAAATTTCACCGGAATCCGATGGGGACTGCTGTGTCTCGTTCAGCCAGTATAGGAGCACATTTGGGAGCGATTTCGAGTCAATCGGTCCAAAGACCTGGAAGCTATTGAAAAAATGGGCCGAGGTTTTCATGAAAAATGGTCACTTTTTTCTTTAAAATATTCGCCAAAAATACAAATTTCACCGGAATCCAATGGGAACTGCTGTGTCTCGTTCAGCCAGTATAGGAGCACATTTGGGAGCGATTTCGAGTCAATCGGTCCAAAGACCTGGAAGCTATTGAAAAAATGGGCCGAGGTTTTCATGAAAAATGGTCACTTTTTTCTTTAAAATATTCGCCAAAAATACAAATTCCACCGGAATCCAATGGGAACTGCTGTCCCTCGTTCAGCCAGTAGAGGACCACATTCGTGCCGAATTTCGAGTCAATCGGTCAAAAGACGACCGTAACCCTAACCCTAGCCCCATAACCCTAACCCTAACCCTAACCCTAGCCCCATAACCCTAACCCTAACCCTAACCCTAACCCTAACTCCAGCCTTAAGGCAGTCTCATGAAACATTGTCCCTTTTCACTAAAATATTCACCAAAAATACAAATTTCACCGGAATCCAATGGGGACTGATGTGTCTCGTTCAGCCAGTATAGGAGCACATTTGGGAGTGATTTCGAGTCAATCGGTCCAAAGACCTGGAAGCTATTGAAAAAATGGGCCGAGGTTTTCATGAAAAATGGTCACTTTTTTCTTTAAAATATTCGCCAAAAATACAAATTTCACCGGAATCCAATGGGAACTGCTGTGTCTCGTTCAGCCAGTATAGGAGCACATTTGGGAGCGATTTCGAGTCAATCGGTCCAAAGACCTGGAAGCTATTGAAAAAATGGGCCGAGGTTTTCATGAAAAATGGTCACTTTTTTCTTTAAAATATTCGCCAAAAATACAAATTCCAACGGAATCCAATGGGAACTGCTGTCCCTCGTTCAGCCAGTAGAGGACCACATTCGTGCCGAATTTCGAGTCAATCGGTCAAAAGACGACCGTAACCCTAACCCTAGCCCCATAACCCTAACCCTAACCCTAACCCTAACCCTAACCCTAGCCCCATAACCCTAACCCTAACCCTAACCCTAACCCTAACCCTAACTCCAGCCTTAAGGCAGTCTCATGAAACATTGTCCCTTTTCACTAAAATATTCACCAAAAATACAAATTTCACCGGAATCCGATGGGGACTGCTGTGTCTCGTTCAGCCAGTATAGGAGCACATTTGGGAGCGATTTCGAGTCAATCGGTCCAAAGACCTGGAAGCTATTGAAAAAATGGGCCGAGGTTTTCATGAAAAATGGTCACTTTTTTCTTTAAAATATTCGCCAAAAATACAAATTTCACCGGAATCCAATGGGAACTGCTGTGTCTCGTTCAGCCAGTATAGGAGCACATTTGGGAGCGATTTCGAGTCAATCGGTCCAAAGACCTGGAAGCTATTGAAAAAATGGGCCGAGGTTTTCATGAAAAATGGTCACTTTTTTCTTTAAAATATTCGCCAAAAATACAAATTCCACCGGAATCCAATGGGAACTGCTGTCCCTCGTTCAGCCAGTAGAGGACCACATTCGTGCCGAATTTCGAGTCAATCGGTCAAAAGACGACCGTAACCCTAACCCTAGCCCCATAACCCTAACCCTAACCCTAACCCTAGCCCCATAACCCTAACCCTAACCCTAACCCTAACCCTAACCCTAACCCTAACTCCAGCCTTAAGGCAGTCTCATGAAACATTGTCCCTTTTCACTAAAATATTCACCAAAAATACAAATTTCACCGGAATCCGATGGGGACTGCTGTGTCTCGTTCAGCCAGTATAGGAGCACATTTGGGAGCGATTTCGAGTCAATCGGTCCAAAGACCTGGAAGCTATTGAAAAAATGGGCCGAGGTTTTCATGAAAAATGGTCACTTTTTTCTTTAAAATATTCGCCAAAAATACAAATTTCACCGGAATCCAATGGGAACTGCTGTGTCTCGTTCAGCCAGTATAGGAGCACATTTGGGAGCGATTTCGAGTCAATCGGTCCAAAGACCTGGAAGCTATTGAAAAAATGGGCCGAGGTTTTCATGAAAAATGGTCACTTTTTTCTTTAAAATATTCGCCAAAAATACAAATTCCACCGGAATCCAATGGGAACTGCTGTCCCTCGTTCAGCCAGTAGAGGACCACATTTGTGCCGAATTTCGAGTCAATCGGTCAAAAGACGACCGTAACCCTAACCCTAGCCCCATAACCCTAACCCTAACCCTAACCCTAACCCTAACTCCAGCCTTAAGGCAGTCTCATGAAACATTGTCCCTTTTCACTAAAATATTCACCAAAAATACAAATTTCACCGGAATCCGATGGGGACTGCTGTGTCTCGTTCAGCCAGTATAGGAGCACATTTGGGAGCGATTTCGAGTCAATCGGTCCAAAGACCTGGAAGCTATTGAAAAAATGGGCCGAGGTTTTCATGAAAAATGGTCACTTTTTTCTTTAAAATATTCGCCAAAAATACAAATTCCACCGGAATCCAATGGGAACTGCTGTCCCTCGTTCAGCCAGTAGAGGACCACATTCGTGCCGAATTTCGAGTCAATCGGTCAAAAGACGACCGTAACCCTAACCCTAGCCCCATAACCCTAACTCTAACCCTAACCCTAACCCTAGCCCCATAACCCTAACCCTAACCCTAACCCTAACCCTAACCCTAACTCCAGCCTTAAGGCAGTCTCATGAAACATTGTCCCTTTTCACTAAAATATTCACCAAAAATACAAATTTCACCGGAATCCGATGGGGACTGCTGTGTCTCGTTCAGCCAGTATAGGAGCACATTTGGGAGCGATTTCGAGTCAATCGGTCCAAAGACCTGGAAGCTATTGAAAAAATGGGCCGAGGTTTTCATGAAAAATGGTCACTTTTTTCTTTAAAATATTCGCCAGAAATACAAATTCCACCGGAATCCAATGGGAACTGCTGTCCCTCCTTCAGCCAGTAGAGGACCACATTCGTGCCGAATTTCGAGTCAATCGGTCAAAAGACGACCGTAACCCTAACCCTAGCCCCATAACCCTAACCCTAACCCTAACCCTAACCCTAGCCCCATAACCCTAACCCTAACCCTAACCCTAACTCCAGCCTTAAGGCAGTCTCATGAAACATTGTCCCTTTTCACTAAAATATTCACCAAAAATACAAATTTCACCGGAATCCAATGGGAACTGCTGTGTCTCGTTCAGCCAGTATAGGAGCACATTTGGGAGCGATTTCGAGTCAATCGGTCCAAAGACCTGGAAGCTATTGAAAAAATGGGCCGAGGTTTTCATGAAAAATGGTCACTTTTTTCTTTAAAATATTCACCAAAAATACAAATTTCACCGGAATCCAATGGGAACTGCTGTGTCTCGTTCAGCCAGTATAGGAGCACATTTGGGAGCGATTTCGAGTCAATCGGTCCAAAGACCTGGAAGCTATTGAAAAAATGGGCCGAGGTTTTCATGAAAAATGGTCACTTTTTTCTTTAAAATATTCGCCAAAAATACAAATTCCACCGGAATCCAATGGGAACTGCTGTCCCTCGTTCAGCCAGTAGAGGACCACATTCGTGCCGAATTTCGGGTCAATCGGTCAAAAGACGACCGTAACCCTAACCCTAGCCCCATAACCCTAACCCTAACCCTAACCCTAGCCCCATAACCCTAACCCTAACCCTAACCCTAACCCTAACCCTAACCCTAACTCCAGCCTTAAGGCAGTCTCATGAAACATTGTCCCTTTTCACTAAAATATTCACCAAAAATACAAATTTCACCGGAATCCGATGGGGACTGCTGTGTCTCGTTCAGCCAGTATAGGAGCACATTTGGGAGCGATTTCGAGTCAATCGGTCCAAAGACCTGGAAGCTATTGAAAAAATGGGCCGAGGTTTTCATGAAAAATGGTCACTTTTTTCTTTAAAATATTCGCCAAAAATACAAATTTCACCGGAATCCAATGGGAACTGCTGTGTCTCGTTCAGCCAGTATAGGAGCACATTTGGGAGCGATTTCGAGTCAATCGGTCCAAAGACCTGGAAGCTATTGAAAAAATGGGCCGAGGTTTTCATGAAAAATGGTCACTTTTTTCTTTAAAATATTCGCCAAAAATACAAATTCCACCGGAATCCAATGGGAACTGCTGTCCCTCGTTCAGCCAGTAGAGGACCACATTCGTGCCGAATTTCGAGTCAATCGGTCAAAAGACGACCGTAACCCTAACCCTAGCCCCATAACCCTAACCCTAACCCTAACCCTAGCCCCATAACCCTAACCCTAACCCTAACCCTAACCCTAACCCTAACCCTAACCCTAACTCCAGCCTTAAGGCAGTCTCATGAAACATTGTCCCTTTTCACTAAAATATTCACCAAAAATACAAATTTCACCGGAATCCGATGGGGACTGCTGTGTCTCGTTCAGCCAGTATAGGAGCACATTTGGGAGCGATTTCGAGTCAATCGGTCCAAAGACCTGGAAGCTATTGAAAAAATGGGCCGAGGTTTTCATGAAAAATGGTCACTTTTTTCTTTAAAATATTCGCCAAAAATACAAATTTCACCGGAATCCAATGGGAACTGCTGTGTCTCGTTCAGCCAGTATAGGAGCACATTTGGGAGCGATTTCGAGTCAATCGGTCCAAAGACCTGGAAGCTATTGAAAAAATGGGCCGAGGTTTTCATGAAAAATGGTCACTTTTTTCTTTAAAATATTCGCCAAAAATACAAATTCCACCGGAATCCAATGGGAACTGCTGTCCCTCGTTCAGCCAGTAGAGGACCACATTTGTGCCGAATTTCGAGTCAATCGGTCAAAAGACGACCGTAACCCTAACCCTAGCCCCATAACCCTAACCCTAACCCTAACCCTAACCCTAACTCCAGCCTTAAGGCAGTCTCATGAAACATTGTCCCTTTTCACTAAAATATTCACCAAAAATACAAATTTCACCGGAATCCGATGGGGACTGCTGTGTCTCGTTCAGCCAGTATAGGAGCACATTTGGGAGCGATTTCGAGTCAATCGGTCCAAAGACCTGGAAGCTATTGAAAAAATGGGCCGAGGTTTTCATGAAAAATGGTCACTTTTTTCTTTAAAATATTCGCCAGAAATACAAATTCCACCGGAATCCAATGGGAACTGCTGTCCCTCCTTCAGCCAGTAGAGGACCACATTCGTGCCGAATTTCGAGTCAATCGGTCAAAAGACGATCGTAACCCTAACCCTAGCCCCATAACCCTAACCCTAACCCTAACCCTAACCCTAGCCCCATAACCCTAACCCTAACCCTAACCCTAACCCTAACCCTAACTCCAGCCTTAAGGCAGTCTCATGAAACATTGTCCCTTTTCACTAAAATATTCACCAAAAATACAAATTTCACCGGAATCCAATGGGAACTGCTGTGTCTCGTTCAGCCAGTATAGGAGCACATTTGGGAGCGATTTCGAGTCAATCGGTCCAAAGACCTGGAAGCTATTGAAAAAATGGGCCGAGGTTTTCATGAAAAATGGTCACTTTTTTCTTTAAAATATTCGGCAAAAATACAAATTTCACCGGAATCCAATGGGAACTGCTGTGTCTCGTTCAGCCAATATAGGAGCACATTTGGGAGCGATTTCGAGTCAATCGGTCCAAAGACCTGGAAGCTATTGAAAAAATGGGCCGAGGTTTTCATGAAAAATGGTCACTTTTTTCTTTAAAATATTCGCCAAAAATACAAATTCCACCGGAATCCAATGGGAACTGCTGTCCCTCGTTCAGCCAGTAGAGGACCACATTCGTGCCGAATTTCGAGTCAATCGGTCAAAAGACGACCGTAACCCTAACCCTAGCCCCATAACCCTAACCCTAACACTAACCCTAGCCCCATAACCCTAACCCTAACCCTAACCCTAACCCTAACCCTAACTCCAGCCTTAAGGCAGTCTCATGAAACATTGTCCCTTTTCACTAAAATATTCACCAAAAATACAAATTTCACCGGAATCCGATGGGGACTGCTGTGTCTCGTTCAGCCAGTATAGGAGCACATTTGGGAGCGATTTCGAGTCAATCGGTCCAAAGACCTGGAAGCTATTGAAAAAATGGGCCGAGGTTTTCATGAAAAATGGTCACTTTTTTCTTTAAAATATTCGCCAAAAATACAAATTTCACCGGAATCCAATGGGAACTGCTGTGTCTCGTTCAGCCAGTATAGGAGCACATTTGGGAGCGATTTCGAGTCAATCGGTCCAAAGACCTGGAAGCTATTGAAAAAATGGGCCGAGGTTTTCATGAAAAATGGTCACTTTTTTCTTTAAAATATTCGCCAAAAATACAAATTCCACCGGAATCCAATGGGAACTGCTGTCCCTCGTTCAGCCAGTAGAGGACCACATTCGTGCCGAATTTCGAGTCAATCGGTCAAAAGACGACCGTAACCCTAACCCTAGCCCCATAACCCTAACCCTAACCCTAACCCTAGCCCCATAACCCTAACCCTAACCCTAACCCTAACCCTAACCCTAACCCTAACTCCAGCCTTAAGGCAGTCTCATGAAACATTGTCCCTTTTCACTAAAATATTCACCAAAAATACAAATTTCACCGGAATCCAATGGGGACTGCTGTGTCTCGTTCAGCCAGTATAGGAGCACATTTGGGAGCGATTTCGAGTCAATCGGTCCAAAGACCTGGAAGCTATTGAAAAAATGGGCCGAGGTTTTCATGAAAAATGGTCACTTTTTTCTTTAAAATATTCGCCAAAAATACAAATTCCACCGGAATCCAATGGGAACTGCTGTCCCTCGTTCAGCCAGTAGAGGACCACATTCGTGCCGAATTTCGAGTCAATCGGTCAAAAGACGACCGTAACCCTAACCCTAGCCCCATAACCCTAACCCTAACCCTAACCCTAACCCTAACTCCAGCCTTAAGGCAGTCTCATGAAACATTGTCCCTTTTCACTAAAATATTCACCAAAAATACAAATTTCACCGGAATCCAATGGGAACTGCTGTGTCTCGTTCAGCCAGTATAGGAGCACATTTGGGAGCGATTTCGAGTCAATCGGTCCAAAGACCTGGAAGCTATTGAAAAAATGGGCCGAGGTTTTCATGAAAAATGGTCAATTTTTTCTTTAAAATATTCGCCAAAAATACAAATTCCACCGGAATCCAATGGGAACTGCTGTCCCTCGTTCAGCCAGTAGAGGACCACATTCGTGCCGAATTTCGAGTCAATCGGTCAAAAGACGACCGTAACCCTAACCCTAGCCCCATAACCCTAACCCTAACCCTAACCCTAACCCTAACTCCAGCCTTAAGGCAGTCTCATGAAACATTGTCCCTTTTCACTAAAATATTCACCAAAAATACAAATTTCACCGGAATCCAATGGGAACTGCTGTGTCTCTTTCAGCCAGTATAGGAGCACATTTGGGAGCGATTTCGAGTCAATCGGTCCAAAGACCTGGAAGCTATTGAAAAAATGGGCCGAGGTTTTCATGAAAAATGGTCACTTTTTTCTTTAAAATATTCGCCAAAAATACAAATTTCACCGGAATCCAATGGGAACTGCTGTGTCTCGTTCAGCCAGTATAGGAGCACATTTGGGAGCGATTTCGAGTCAATCGGTCCAAAGACCTGGAAGCTATTGAAAAAATGGGCCGAGGTTTTCATGAAAAATGGTCACTTTTTTCTTTAAAATATTCGCCAAAAATACAAATTCCACCGGAATCCAATGGGAACTGCTGTCCCTCGTTCAGCCAGTAGAGGACCACATTCGTGCCGAATTTCGAGTCAATCGGTCAAAAGACGACCGTAACCCTAACCCTAGCCCCATAACCCTAACCCTAACCCTAACCCTAACCCTAGCCCCATAACCCTAACCCTAACCCTAACCCTAACCCTAACCCTAACTCCAGCCTTAAGGCAGTCTCATGAAACATTGTCCCTTTTCACTAAAATATTCACCAAAAATACAAATTTCACCGGAATCCGATGGGGACTGCTGTGTCTCGTTCAGCCAGTATAGGAGCACATTTGGGAGCGATTTCGAGTCAATCGGTCCAAAGACCTGGAAGCTATTGAAAAAATGGGCCGAGGTTTTCATGAAAAATGGTCACTTTTTTCTTTAAAATATTCGCCAAAAATACAAATTCCACCGGAATCCAATGGGAACTGCTGTCCCTCGTTCAGCCAGTAGAGGACCACATTCGTGCCGAATTTCGAGTCAATCGGTCAAAAGACGACCGTAACCCTAACCCTAGCCCCATAACCCTAACTCTAACCCTAACCCTAACCCTAGCCCCATAACCCTAACCCTAACCCTAACCCTAACCCTAACTCCAGCCTTAAGGCAGTCTCATGAAACATTGTCCCTTTTCACTAAAATATTCACCAAAAATACAAATTTCACCGGAATCCGATGGGGACTGCTGTGTCTCGTTCAGCCAGTATAGGAGCACATTTGGGAGCGATTTCGAGTCAATCGGTCCAAAGACCTGGAAGCTATTGAAAAAATGGGCCGAGGTTTTCATGAAAAATGGTCACTTTTTTCTTTAAAATATTCGCCAGAAATACAAATTCCACCGGAATCCAATGGGAACTGCTGTCCCTCCTTCAGCCAGTAGAGGACCACATTCGTGCCGAATTTCGAGTCAATCGGTCAAAAGACGATCGTAACCCTAACCCTAGCCCCATAACCCTAACCCTAACCCTAACCCTAACCCTAGCCCCATAACCCTAACCCTAACCCTAACCCTAACTCCAGCCTTAAGGCAGTCTCATGAAACATTGTCCCTTTTCACTAAAATATTCACCAAAAATACAAATTTCACCGGAATCCAATGGGAACTGCTGTGTCTCGTTCAGCCAGTATAGGAGCACATTTGGGAGCGATTTCGAGTCAATCGGTCCAAAGACCTGGAAGCTATTGAAAAAATGGGCCGAGGTTTTCATGAAAAATGGTCACTTTTTTCTTTAAAATATTCGGCAAAAATACAAATTTCACCGGAATCCAATGGGAACTGCTGTGTCTCGTTCAGCCAGTATAGGAGCACATTTGGGAGCGATTTCGAGTCAATCGGTCCAAAGACCTGGAAGCTATTGAAAAAATGGGCCGAGGTTTTCATGAAAAATGGTCACTTTTTTCTTTAAAATATTCGCCAAAAATACAAATTCCACCGGAATCCAATGGGAACTGCTGTCCCTCGTTCAGCCAGTAGAGGACCACATTCGTGCCGAATTTCGAGTCAATCGGTCAAAAGACGACCGTAACCCTAACCCTAGCCCCATAACCCTAACCCTAACACTAACCCTAGCCCCATAACCCTAACCCTAACCCTAACCCTAACCCTAACCCTAACTCCAGCCTTAAGGCAGTCTCATGAAACATTGTCCCTTTTCACTAAAATATTCACCAAAAATACAAATTTCACCGGAATCCGATGGGGACTGCTGTGTCTCGTTCAGCCAGTATAGGAGCACATTTGGGAGCGATTTCGAGTCAATCGGTCCAAAGACCTGGAAGCTATTGAAAAAATGGGCCGAGGTTTTCATGAAAAATGGTCACTTTTTTCTTTAAAATATTCGCCAAAAATACAAATTTCACCGGAATCCAATGGGAACTGCTGTGTCTCGTTCAGCCAGTATAGGAGCACATTTGGGAGCGATTTCGAGTCAATCGGTCCAAAGACCTGGAAGCTATTGAAAAAATGGGCCGAGGTTTTCATGAAAAATGGTCACTTTTTTCTTTAAAATATTCGCCAAAAATACAAATTCCACCGGAATCCAATGGGAACTGCTGTCCCTCGTTCAGCCAGTAGAGGACCACATTCGTGCCGAATTTCGAGTCAATCGGTCAAAAGACGACCGTAACCCTAACCCTAGCCCCATAACCCTAACCCTAACCCTAACCCTAGCCCCATAACCCTAACCCTAACCCTAACCCTAACCCTAACCCTAACTCCAGCCTTAAGGCAGTCTCATGAAACATTGTCCCTTTTCACTAAAATATTCACCAAAAATACAAATTTCACCGGAATCCAATGGGGACTGCTGTGTCTCGTTCAGCCAGTATAGGAGCACATTTGGGAGCGATTTCGAGTCAATCGGTCCAAAGACCTGGAAGCTATTGAAAAAATGGGCCGAGGTTTTCATGAAAAATGGTCACTTTTTTCTTTAAAATATTCGCCAAAAATACAAATTCCACCGGAATCCAATGGGAACTGCTGTCCCTCGTTCAGCCAGTAGAGGACCACATTCGTGCCGAATTTCGAGTCAATCGGTCAAAAGACGACCGTAACCCTAACCCTAGCCCCATAACCCTAACCCTAACCCTAACCCTAACCCTAACTCCAGCCTTAAGGCAGTCTCATGAAACATTGTCCCTTTTCACTAAAATATTCACCAAAAATACAAATTTCACCGGAATCCAATGGGAACTGCTGTGTCTCGTTCAGCCAGTATAGGAGCACATTTGGGAGCGATTTCGAGTCAATCGGTCCAAAGACCTGGAAGCTATTGAAAAAATGGGCCGAGGTTTTCATGAAAAATGGTCAATTTTTTCTTTAAAATATTCGCCAAAAATACAAATTCCACCGGAATCCAATGGGAACTGCTGTCCCTCGTTCAGCCAGTAGAGGACCACATTCGTGCCGAATTTCGAGTCAATCGGTCAAAAGACGACCGTAACCCTAACCCTAGCCCCATAACCCTAACCCTAACCCTAACCCTAACCCTAACTCCAGCCTTAAGGCAGTCTCATGAAACATTGTCCCTTTTCACTAAAATATTCACCAAAAATACAAATTTCACCGGAATCCAATGGGAACTGCTGTGTCTCTTTCAGCCAGTATAGGAGCACATTTGGGAGCGATTTCGAGTCAATCGGTCCAAAGACCTGGAAGCTATTGAAAAAATGGGCCGAGGTTTTCATGAAAAATGGTCACTTTTTTCTTTAAAATATTCGCCAAAAATACAAATTTCACCGGAATCCAATGGGAACTGCTGTGTCTCGTTCAGCCAGTATAGGAGCACATTTGGGAGCGATTTCGAGTCAATCGGTCCAAAGACCTGGAAGCTATTGAAAAAATGGGCCGAGGTTTTCATGAAAAATGGTCACTTTTTTCTTTAAAATATTCGCCAAAAATACAAATTCCACCGGAATCCAATGGGAACTGCTGTCCCTCGTTCAGCCAGTAGAGGACCACATTCGTGCCGAATTTCGAGTCAATCGGTCAAAAGACGACCGTAACCCTAACCCTAGCCCCATAACCCTAACCCTAACCCTAACCCTAACCCTAGCCCCATAACCCTAACCCTAACCCTAACCCTAACCCTAACCCTAACTCCAGCCTTAAGGCAGTCTCATGAAACATTGTCCCTTTTCACTAAAATATTCACCAAAAATACAAATTTCACCGGAATCCGATGGGGACTGCTGTGTCTCGTTCAGCCAGTATAGGAGCACATTTGGGAGCGATTTCGAGTCAATCGGTCCAAAGACCTGGAAGCTATTGAAAAAATGGGCCGAGGTTTTCATGAAAAATGGTCACTTTTTTCTTTCAAATATTCGCCAAAAATACAAATTTCACCGGAATCCAATGGGAACTGCTGTGTCTCGTTCAGCCAGTATAGGAGCACATTTGGGAGCGATTTCGAGTCAATCGGTCCAAAGACCTGGAAGCTATTGAAAAAATGGGCCGAGGTTTTCATGAAAAATGGTCACTTTTTTCTTTAAAATATTCGCCAAAAATGCAAATTCCACCGGAATCCAATGGGAACTGCTGTCCCTCGTTCAGCCAGTAGAGGACCACATTCGTGCCGAATTTCGAGTCAATCGGTCAAAAGACGACCGTAACCCTAACCCTAGCCCCATAACCCTAACCCTAACCCTAACCCTAACCCTAGCCCCATAACCCTAACCCTAACCCTAACCCTAACCCTAACCCTAACTCCAGCCTTAAGGCAGTCTCATGAAACATTGTCCCTTTTCACTAAAATATTCACCAAAAATACAAATTTCACCGGAATCCGATGGGGACTGCTGTGTCTCGTTCAGCCAGTATAGGAGCACATTTGGGAGCGATTTCGAGTCAATCGGTCCAAAGACCTGGAAGCTATTGAAAAAATGGGCCGAGGTTTTCATGAAAAATGGTCACTTTTTTCTTTCAAATATTCGCCAAAAATACAAATTTCACCGGAATCCAATGGGAACTGCTGTGTCTCGTTCAGCCAGTATAGGAGCACATTTGGGAGCGATTTCGAGTCAATCGGTCCAAAGACCTGGAAGCTATTGAAAAAATGGGCCGAGGTTTTCATGAAAAATGGTCACTTTTTTCTTTAAAATATTCGCCAAAAATGCAAATTCCACCGGAATCCAATGGGAACTGCTGTCCCTCGTTCAGCCAGTAGAGGACCACATTCGTGCCGAATTTCGAGTCAATCGGTCAAAAGACGACCGTAACCCTAACCCTAGCCCCATAACCCTAACCCTAACCCTAACCCTAGCCCCATAACCCTAACCCTAACCCTAACCCTAACCCTAACCCTAACTCCAGCCTTAAGGCAGTCTCATGAAACATTGTCCCTTTTCACTAAAATATTCACCAAAAATACAAATTTCACCGGAATCCGATGGGGACTGCTGTGTCTCGTTCAGCCAGTATAGGAGCACATTTGGGAGCGATTTCGAGTCAATCGGTCCAAAGACCTGGAAGCTATTGAAAAAATGGGCCGAGGTTTTCATGAAAAATGGTCACTTTTTTCTTTCAAATATTCGCCAAAAATACAAATTTCACCGGAATCCAATGGGAACTGCTGTGTCTCGTTCAGCCAGTATAGGAGCACATTTGGGAGCGATTTCGAGTCAATCGGTCCAAAGACCTGGAAGCTATTGAAAAAATGGGCCGAGGTTTTCATGAAAAATGGTCACTTTTTTCTTTAAAATATTCGCCAAAAATGCAAATTCCACCGGAATCCAATGGGAACTGCTGTCCCTCGTTCAGCCAGTAGAGGACCACATTCGTGCCGAATTTCGAGTCAATCGGTCAAAAGACGACCGTAACCCTAACCCTAGCCCCATAACCCTAACCCTAACCCTAACCCTAGCCCCATAACCCTAACCCTAACCCTAACCCTAACCCTAACCCTAACCCTAACTCCAGCCTTAAGGCAGTCTCATGAAACATTGTCCCTTTTCACTAAAATATTCACCAAAAATACAAATTTCACCGGAATCCGATGGGGACTGCTGTGTCTCGTTCAGCCAGTATAGGAGCACATTTGGGAGCGATTTCGAGTCAATCGGTCCAAAGACCTGGAAGCTATTGAAAAAATGGGCCGAGGTTTTCATGAAAAATGGTCACTTTTTTCTTTAAAATATTCGCCAAAAATGCAAATTCCACCGGAATCCAATGGGAACTGCTGTCCCTCGTTCAGCCAGTAGAGGACCACATTCGTGCCGAATTTCGAGTCAATCGGTCAAAAGACGACCGTAACCCTAACCCTAGCCCCATAACCCTAACCCTAACCCTAACCCTAGCCCCATAACCCTAACCCTAACCCTAACCCTAACCCTAACCCTAACCCTAACTCCAGCCTTAAGGCAGTCTCATGAAACATTGTCCCTTTTCACTAAAATATTCACCAAAAATACAAATTTCACCGGAATCCGATGGGGACTGCTGTGTCTCGTTCAGCCAGTATAGGAGCACATTTGGGAGCGATTTCGAGTCAATCGGTCCAAAGACCTGGAAGCTATTGAAAAAATGGGCCGAGGTTTTCATGAAAAATGGTCACTTTTTTCTTTAAAATATTCGCCAAAAATACAAATTTCACCGGAATCCAATGGGAACTGCTGTGTCTCGTTCAGCCAGTATAGGAGCACATTTGGGAGCGATTTCGAGTCAATCGGTCCAAAGACCTGGAAGCTATTGAAAAAATGGGCCGAGGTTTTCATGAAAAATGGTCACTTTTTTCTTTAAAATATTCGCCAAAAATACAAATTCCACCGGAATCCAATGGGAACTGCTGTCCCTCGTTCAGCCAGTAGAGGACCACATTTGTGCCGAATTTCGAGTCAATCGGTCAAAAGACGACCGTAACCCTAACCCTAGCCCCATAACCCTAACCCTAACCCTAACCCTAACCCTAACTCCAGCCTTAAGGCAGTCTCATGAAACATTGTCCCTTTTCACTAAAATATTCACCAAAAATACAAATTTCACCGGAATCCGATGGGGACTGCTGTGTCTCGTTCAGCCAGTATAGGAGCACATTTGGGAGCGATTTCGAGTCAATCGGTCCAAAGACCTGGAAGCTATTGAAAAAATGGGCCGAGGTTTTCATGAAAAATGGTCACTTTTTTCTTTAAAATATTCGCCAAAAATACAAATTTCACCGGAATCCAATGGGAACTGCTGTGTCTCGTTCAGCCAGTATAGGAGCACATTTGGGAGCGATTTCGAGTCAATCGGTCCAAAGACCTGGAAGCTATTGAAAAAATGGGCCGAGGTTTTCATGAAAAATGGTCACTTTTTTCTTTAAAATATTCGCCAAAAATACAAATTCCACCGGAATCCAATGGGAACTGCTGTCCCTCGTTCAGCCAGTAGAGGACCACATTCGTGCCGAATTTCGAGTCAATGGGTCAAAAGACGACCGTAACCCTAACCCTAGCCCCATAACCCTAACCATAACCCTAACCCTAACCCTAGCCCCATAACCCTAACCCTAACCCTAACCCTAACCCTAACTCCAGCCTTAAGGCAGTCTCATGAAACATTGTCCCTTTTCACTAAAATATTCACCAAAAATACAAATTTCACCGGAATCCAATGGGGACTGCTGTGTCTCGTTCAGCCAGTATAGGAGCACATTTGGGAGCGATTTCGAGTCAATCGGTCCAAAGACCTGGAAGCTATTGAAAAAATGGGCCGAGGTTTTCATGAAAAATGGTCACTTTTTTCTTTAAAATATTCGCCAAAAATACAAATTCCACCGGAATCCAATGGGAACTGCTGTCCCTCGTTCAGCCAGTAGAGGACCACATTCGTGCCGAATTTCGAGTCAATCGGTCAAAAGACGACCGTAACCCTAACCCTAGCCCCATAACCCTAACCCTAACCCTAACCCTAACCCTAACTCCAGCCTTAAGGCAGTCTCATGAAACATTGTCCCTTTTCACTAAAATATTCACCAAAAATACAAATTTCACCGGAATCCAATGGGAACTGCTGTGTCTCGTTCAGCCAGTATAGGAGCACATTTGGGAGCGATTTCGAGTCAATCGGTCCAAAGACCTGGAAGCTATTGAAAAAATGGGCCGAGGTTTTCATGAAAAATGGTCAATTTTTTCTTTAAAATATTCGCCAAAAATACAAATTCCACCGGAATCCAATGGGAACTGCTGTCCCTCGTTCAGCCAGTAGAGGACCACATTCGTGCCGAATTTCGAGTCAATCGGTCAAAAGACGACCGTAACCCTAACCCTAGCCCCATAACCCTAACCCTAACCCTAACCCTAACCCTAACTCCAGCCTTAAGGCAGTCTCATGAAACATTGTCCCTTTTCACTAAAATATTCACCAAAAATACAAATTTCACCGGAATCCAATGGGAACTGCTGTGTCTCTTTCAGCCAGTATAGGAGCACATTTGGGAGCGATTTCGAGTCAATCGGTCCAAAGACCTGGAAGCTATTGAAAAAATGGGCCGAGGTTTTCATGAAAAATGGTCACTTTTTTCTTTAAAATATTCGCCAAAAATACAAATTCCACCGGAATCCAATGGGAACTGCTGTCCCTCGTTCAGCCAGTAGAGGACCACATTCGTGCCGAATTTCGAGTCAATCGGTCAAAAGACGACCGTAACCCTAACCCTAGCCCCATAACCCTAACTCTAACCCTAACCCTAACCCTAGCCCCATAACCCTAACCCTAACCCTAACCCTAACTCCAGCCTTAAGGCAGTCTCATGAAACATTGTCCCTTTTCACTAAAATATTCACCAAAAATACAAATTTCACCGGAATCCGATGGGGACTGCTGTGTCTCGTTCAGCCAGTATAGGAGCACATTTGGGAGCGATTTCGAGTCAATCGGTCCAAAGACCTGGAAGCTATTGAAAAAATGGGCCGAGGTTTTCATGAAAAATGGTCACTTTTTTCTTTAAAATATTCGCCAAAAATACAAATTTCACCGGAATCCAATGGGAACTGCTGTGTCTCGTTCAGCCAGTATAGGAGCACATTTGGGAGCGATTTCGAGTCAATCGGTCCAAAGACCTGGAAGCTATTGAAAAAATGGGCCGAGGTTTTCATGAAAAATGGTCACTTTTTTCTTTAAAATATTCGCCAAAAATGCAAATTCCACCGGAATCCAATGGGAACTGCTGTCCCTCGTTCAGCCAGTAGAGGACCACATTCGTGCCGAATTTCGAGTCAATCGGTCAAAAGACGACCGTAACCCTAACCCTAGCCCCATAACCCTAACCCTAACCCTAACCCTAGCCCCATAACCCTAACCCTAACCCTAACCCTAACCCTAACCCTAACCCTAACTCCAGCCTTAAGGCAGTCTCATGAAACATTGTCCCTTTTCACTAAAATATTCACCAAAAATACAAATTTCACCGGAATCCGATGGGGACTGCTGTGTCTCGTTCAGCCAGTATAGGAGCACATTTGGGAGCGATTTCGAGTCAATCGGTCCAAAGACCTGGAAGCTATTGAAAAAATGGGCCGAGGTTTTCATGAAAAATGGTCACTTTTTTCTTTAAAATATTCGCCAAAAATACAAATTTCACCGGAATCCAATGGGAACTGCTGTGTCTCGTTCAGCCAGTATAGGAGCACATTTGGGAGCGATTTCGAGTCAATCGGTCCAAAGACCTGGAAGCTATTGAAAAAATGGGCCGAGGTTTTCATGAAAAATGGTCACTTTTTTCTTTAAAATATTCGCCAAAAATACAAATTCCACCGGAATCCAATGGGAACTGCTGTCCCTCGTTCAGCCAGTAGAGGACCACATTCGTGCCGAATTTCGAGTCAATCGGTCAAAAGACGACCGTAACCCTAACCCTAGCCCCATAACCCTAACCCTAACCCTAACCCTAACCCTAGCCCCATAACCCTAACCCTAACCCTAACCCTAACCCTAACTCCAGCCTTAAGGCAGTCTCATGAAACATTGTCCCTTTTCACTAAAATATTCACCAAAAATACAAATTTCACCGGAATCCGATGGGGACTGCTGTGTCTCGTTCAGCCAGTATAGGAGCACATTTGGGAGCGATTTCGAGTCAATCGGTCCAAAGACCTGGAAGCTATTGAAAAAATGGGCCGAGGTTTTCATGAAAAATGGTCACTTTTTTCTTTCAAATATTCGCCAAAAATACAAATTTCACCGGAATCCAATGGGAACTGCTGTGTCTCGTTCAGCCAGTATAGGAGCACATTTGGGAGCGATTTCGAGTCAATCGGTCCAAAGACCTGGAAGCTATTGAAAAAATGGGCCGAGGTTTTCATGAAAAATGGTCACTTTTTTCTTTAAAATATTCGCCAAAAATGCAAATTCCACCGGAATCCAATGGGAACTGCTGTCCCTCGTTCAGCCAGTAGAGGACCACATTCGTGCCGAATTTCGAGTCAATCGGTCAAAAGACGACCGTAACCCTAACCCTAGCCCCATAACCCTAACCCTAACCCTAACCCTAGCCCCATAACCCTAACCCTAACCCTAACCCTAACCCTAACCCTAACCCTAACTCCAGCCTTAAGGCAGTCTCATGAAACATTGTCCCTTTTCACTAAAATATTCACCAAAAATACAAATTTCACCGGAATCCGATGGGGACTGCTGTGTCTCGTTCAGCCAGTATAGGAGCACATTTGGGAGCGATTTCGAGTCAATCGGTCCAAAGACCTGGAAGCTATTGAAAAAATGGGCCGAGGTTTTCATGAAAAATGGTCACTTTTTTCTTTAAAATATTCGCCAAAAATACAAATTTCACCGGAATCCAATGGGAACTGCTGTGTCTCGTTCAGCCAGTATAGGAGCACATTTGGGAGCGATTTCGAGTCAATCGGTCCAAAGACCTGGAAGCTATTGAAAAAATGGGCCGAGGTTTTCATGAAAAATGGTCACTTTTTTCTTTAAAATATTCGCCAAAAATACAAATTCCACCGGAATCCAATGGGAACTGCTGTCCCTCGTTCAGCCAGTAGAGGACCACATTCGTGCCGAATTTCGAGTCAATCGGTCAAAAGACGACCGTAACCCTAACCCTAGCCCCATAACCCTAACCCTAACCCTAACCCTAGCCCCATAACCCTAACCCTAACCCTAACCCTAACCCTAACCCTAACCCTAACTCCAGCCTTAAGGCAGTCTCATGAAACATTGTCCCTTTTCACTAAAATATTCGCCAAAAATACAAATTTCACCGGAATCCGATGGGGACTGCTGTGTCTCGTTCAGCCAGTATAGGAGCACATTTGGGAGCGATTTCGAGTCAATCGGTCCAAAGACCTGGAAGCTATTGAAAAAATGGGCCGAGGTTTTCATGAAAAATGGTCACTTTTTTCTTTAAAATATTCGCCAAAAATACAAATTCCACCGGAATCCAATGGGAACTGCTGTCCCTCGTTCAGCCAGTAGAGGACCACATTCGTGCCGAATTTCGAGTCAATCGGTCAAAAGACGACCGTAACCCTAACCCTAGCCCCATAACCCTAACCCTAACCCTAACCCTAACCCTAGCCCCATAACCCTAACCCTAACCCTAACCCTAACCCTAACCCTAACTCCAGCCTTAAGGCAGTCTCATGAAACATTGTCCCTTTTCACTAAAATATTCACCAAAAATACAAATTTCACCGGAATCCGATGGGGACTGCTGTGTCTCGTTCAGCCAGTATAGGAGCACATTTGGGAGCGATTTCGAGTCAATCGGTCCAAAGACCTGGAAGCTATTGAAAAAATGGGCCGAGGTTTTCATGAAAAATGGTCACTTTTTTCTTTCAAATATTCGCCAAAAATACAAATTTCACCGGAATCCAATGGGAACTGCTGTGTCTCGTTCAGCCAGTATAGGAGCACATTTGGGAGCGATTTCGAGTCAATCGGTCCAAAGACCTGGAAGCTATTGAAAAAATGGGCCGAGGTTTTCATGAAAAATGGTCACTTTTTTCTTTAAAATATTCGCCAAAAATGCAAATTCCACCGGAATCCAATGGGAACTGCTGTCCCTCGTTCAGCCAGTAGAGGACCACATTCGTGCCGAATTTCGAGTCAATCGGTCAAAAGACGACCGTAACCCTAACCCTAGCCCCATAACCCTAACCCTAACCCTAACCCTAGCCCCATAACCCTAACCCTAACCCTAACCCTAACCCTAACCCTAACCCTAACTCCAGCCTTAAGGCAGTCTCATGAAACATTGTCCCTTTTCACTAAAATATTCACCAAAAATACAAATTTCACCGGAATCCGATGGGGACTGCTGTGTCTCGTTCAGCCAGTATAGGAGCACATTTGGGAGCGATTTCGAGTCAATCGGTCCAAAGACCTGGAAGCTATTGAAAAAATGGGCCGAGGTTTTCATGAAAAATGGTCACTTTTTTCTTTCAAATATTCGCCAAAAATACAAATTTCACCGGAATCCAATGGGAACTGCTGTGTCTCGTTCAGCCAGTATAGGAGCACATTTGGGAGCGATTTCGAGTCAATCGGTCCAAAGACCTGGAAGCTATTGAAAAAATGGGCCGAGGTTTTCATGAAAAATGGTCACTTTTTTCTTTAAAATATTCGCCAAAAATGCAAATTCCACCGGAATCCAATGGGAACTGCTGTCCCTCGTTCAGCCAGTAGAGGACCACATTCGTGCCGAATTTCGAGTCAATCGGTCAAAAGACGACCGTAACCCTAACCCTAGCCCCATAACCCTAACCCTAACCCTAACCCTAACCCTAGCCCCATAACCCTAACCCTAACCCTAACCCTAACCCTAACCCTAACTCCAGCCTTAAGGCAGTCTCATGAAACATTGTCCCTTTTCACTAAAATATTCACCAAAAATACAAATTTCACCGGAATCCGATGGGGACTGCTGTGTCTCGTTCAGCCAGTATAGGAGCACATTTGGGAGCGATTTCGAGTCAATCGGTCCAAAGACCTGGAAGCTATTGAAAAAATGGGCCGAGGTTTTCATGAAAAATGGTCACTTTTTTCTTTAAAATATTCGCCAAAAATACAAATTTCACCGGAATCCAATGGGAACTGCTGTGTCTCGTTCAGCCAGTATAGGAGCACATTTGGGAGCGATTTCGAGTCAATCGGTCCAAAGACCTGGAAGCTATTGAAAAAATGGGCCGAGGTTTTCATGAAAAATGGTCACTTTTTTCTTTAAAATATTCGCCAAAAATGCAAATTCCACCGGAATCCAATGGGAACTGCTGTCCCTCGTTCAGCCAGTAGAGGACCACATTCGTGCCGAATTTCGAGTCAATCGGTCAAAAGACGACCGTAACCCTAACCCTAGCCCCATAACCCTAACCCTAACCCTAACCCTAGCCCCATAACCCTAACCCTAACCCTAACCCTAACCCTAACCCTAACTCCAGCCTTAAGGCAGTCTCATGAAACATTGTCCCTTTTCACTAAAATATTCACCAAAAATACAAATTTCACCGGAATCCGATGGGGACTGCTGTGTCTCGTTCAGCCAGTATAGGAGCACATTTGGGAGCGATTTCGAGTCAATCGGTCCAAAGACCTGGAAGCTATTGAAAAAATGGGCCGAGGTTTTCATGAAAAATGGTCACTTTTTTCTTTAAAATATTCGCCAAAAATACAAATTTCACCGGAATCCAATGGGAACTGCTGTGTCTCGTTCAGCCAGTATAGGAGCACATTTGGGAGCGATTTCGAGTCAATCGGTCCAAAGACCTGGAAGCTATTGAAAAAATGGGCCGAGGTTTTCATGAAAAATGGTCACTTTTTTCTTTAAAATATTCGCCAAAAATACAAATTCCACCGGAATCCAATGGGAACTGCTGTCCCTCGTTCAGCCAGTAGAGGACCACATTCGTGCCGAATTTCGAGTCAATCGGTCAAAAGACGACCGTAACCCTAACCCTAGCCCCATAACCCTAACCCTAACCCTAACCCTAACCCTAGCCCCATAACCCTAACCCTAACCCTAACCCTAACCCTAACTCCAGCCTTAAGGCAGTCTCATGAAACATTGTCCCTTTTCACTAAAATATTCACCAAAAATACAAATTTCACCGGAATCCGATGGGGACTGCTGTGTCTCGTTCAGCCAGTATAGGAGCACATTTGGGAGCGATTTCGAGTCAATCGGTCCAAAGACCTGGAAGCTATTGAAAAAATGGGCCGAGGTTTTCATGAAAAATGGTCACTTTTTTCTTTCAAATATTCGCCAAAAATACAAATTTCACCGGAATCCAATGGGAACTGCTGTGTCTCGTTCAGCCAGTATAGGAGCACATTTGGGAGCGATTTCGAGTCAATCGGTCCAAAGACCTGGAAGCTATTGAAAAAATGGGCCGAGGTTTTCATGAAAAGTGGTCACTTTTTTCTTTAAAATATTCGCCAAAAATGCAAATTCCACCGGAATCCAATGGGAACTGCTGTCCCTCGTTCAGCCAGTAGAGGACCACATTCGTGCCGAATTTCGAGTCAATCGGTCAAAAGACGACCGTAACCCTAACCCTAGCCCCATAACCCTAACCCTAACCCTAACCCTAGCCCCATAACCCTAACCCTAACCCTAACCCTAACCCTAACCCTAACCCTAACCCTAACTCCAGCCTTAAGGCAGTCTCATGAAACATTGTCCCTTTTCACTAAAATATTCACCAAAAATACAAATTTCACCGGAATCCGATGGGGACTGCTGTGTCTCGTTCAGCCAGTATAGGAGCACATTTGGGAGCGATTTCGAGTCAATCGGTCCAAAGACCTGGAAGCTATTGAAAAAATGGGCCGAGGTTTTCATGAAAAATGGTCACTTTTTTCTTTAAAATATTCGCCAAAAATACAAATTTCACCGGAATCCAATGGGAACTGCTGTGTCTCGTTCAGCCAGTATAGGAGCACATTTGGGAGCGATTTCGAGTCAATCGGTCCAAAGACCTGGAAGCTATTGAAAAAATGGGCCGAGGTTTTCATGAAAAATGGTCACTTTTTTCTTTAAAATATTCGCCAAAAATACAAATTCCACCGGAATCCAATGGGAACTGCTGTCCCTCGTTCAGCCAGTAGAGGACCACATTCGTGCCGAATTTCGAGTCAATCGGTCAAAAGACGACCGTAACCCTAACCCTAGCCCCATAACCCTAACCCTAACCCTAACCCTAGCCCCATAACCCTAACCCTAACCCTAACCCTAACCCTAACCCTAACCCTAACTCCAGCCTTAAGGCAGTCTCATGAAACATTGTCCCTTTTCACTAAAATATTCGCCAAAAATACAAATTTCACCGGAATCCGATGGGGACTGCTGTGTCTCGTTCAGCCAGTATAGGAGCACATTTGGGAGCGATTTCGAGTCAATCGGTCCAAAGACCTGGAAGCTATTGAAAAAATGGGCCGAGGTTTTCATGAAAAATGGTCACTTTTTTCTTTAAAATATTCGCCAAAAATACAAATTCCACCGGAATCCAATGGGAACTGCTGTCCCTCGTTCAGCCAGTAGAGGACCACATTCGTGCCGAATTTCGAGTCAATCGGTCAAAAGACGACCGTAACCCTAACCCTAGCCCCATAACCCTAACCCTAACCCTAACCCTAACCCTAGCCCCATAACCCTAACCCTAACCCTAACCCTAACCCTAACTCCAGCCTTAAGGCAGTCTCATGAAACATTGTCCCTTTTCACTAAAATATTCACCAAAAATACAAATTTCACCGGAATCCGATGGGGACTGCTGTGTCTCGTTCAGCCAGTATAGGAGCACATTTGGGAGCGATTTCGAGTCAATCGGTCCAAAGACCTGGAAGCTATTGAAAAAATGGGCCGAGGTTTTCATGAAAAATGGTCACTTTTTTCTTTCAAATATTCGCCAAAAATACAAATTTCACCGGAATCCAATGGGAACTGCTGTGTCTCGTTCAGCCAGTATAGGAGCACATTTGGGAGCGATTTCGAGTCAATCGGTCCAAAGACCTGGAAGCTATTGAAAAAATGGGCCGAGGTTTTCATGAAAAATGGTCACTTTTTTCTTTAAAATATTCGCCAAAAATGCAAATTCCACCGGAATCCAATGGGAACTGCTGTCCCTCGTTCAGCCAGTAGAGGACCACATTCGTGCCGAATTTCGAGTCAATCGGTCAAAAGACGACCGTAACCCTAACCCTAGCCCCATAACCCTAACCCTAACCCTAACCCTAGCCCTAACCCTAACCCTAACCCTAACTCCAGCCTTAAGGCAGTCTCATGAAACATTGTCCCTTTTCACTAAAATATTCGCCAAAAATACAAATTTCACCGGAATCCGATGGGGACTGCTGTGTCTCGTTCAGCCAGTATAGGAGCACATTTGGGAGCGATTTCGAGTCAATCGGTCCAAAGACCTGGAAGCTATTGAAAAAATGGGCCGAGGTTTTCATGAAAAATGGTCACTTTTTTCTTTAAAATATTCGCCAAAAATACAAATTCCACCGGAATCCAATGGGAACTGCTGTCCCTCGTTCAGCCAGTAGAGGACCACATTCGTGCCGAATTTCGAGTCAATCGGTCAAAAGACGACCGTAACCCTAACCCTAGCCCCATAACCCTAACCCTAACCCTAACCCTAACCCTAGCCCCATAACCCTAACCCTAACCCTAACCCTAACCCTAACCCTAACTCCAGCCTTAAGGCAGTCTCATGAAACATTGTCCCTTTTCACTAAAATATTCACCAAAAATACAAATTTCACCGGAATCCGATGGGGACTGCTGTGTCTCGTTCAGCCAGTATAGGAGCACATTTGGGAGCGATTTCGAGTCAATCGGTCCAAAGACCTGGAAGCTATTGAAAAAATGGGCCGAGGTTTTCATGAAAAATGGTCACTTTTTTCTTTCAAATATTCGCCAAAAATACAAATTTCACCGGAATCCAATGGGAACTGCTGTGTCTCGTTCAGCCAGTATAGGAGCACATTTGGGAGCGATTTCGAGTCAATCGGTCCAAAGACCTGGAAGCTATTGAAAAAATGGGCCGAGGTTTTCATGAAAAATGGTCACTTTTTTCTTTAAAATATTCGCCAAAAATGCAAATTCCACCGGAATCCAATGGGAACTGCTGTCCCTCGTTCAGCCAGTAGAGGACCACATTCGTGCCGAATTTCGAGTCAATCGGTCAAAAGACGACCGTAACCCTAACCCTAGCCCCATAACCCTAACCCTAACCCTAACCCTAGCCCCATAACCCTAACCCTAACCCTAACCCTAACCCTAACCCTAACCCTAACTCCAGCCTTAAGGCAGTCTCATGAAACATTGTCCCTTTTCACTAAAATATTCACCAAAAATACAAATTTCACCGGAATCCGATGGGGACTGCTGTGTCTCGTTCAGCCAGTATAGGAGCACATTTGGGAGCGATTTCGAGTCAATCGGTCCAAAGACCTGGAAGCTATTGAAAAAATGGGCCGAGGTTTTCATGAAAAATGGTCACTTTTTTCTTTCAAATATTCGCCAAAAATACAAATTTCACCGGAATCCAATGGGAACTGCTGTGTCTCGTTCAGCCAGTATAGGAGCACATTTGGGAGCGATTTCGAGTCAATCGGTCCAAAGACCTGGAAGCTATTGAAAAAATGGGCCGAGGTTTTCATGAAAAATGGTCACTTTTTTCTTTAAAATATTCGCCAAAAATGCAAATTCCACCGGAATCCAATGGGAACTGCTGTCCCTCGTTCAGCCAGTAGAGGACCACATTCGTGCCGAATTTCGAGTCAATCGGTCAAAAGACGACCGTAACCCTAACCCTAGCCCCATAACCCTAACCCTAACCCTAACCCTAACCCTAGCCCCATAACCCTAACCCTAACCCTAACCCTAACCCTAACCCTAACTCCAGCCTTAAGGCAGTCTCATGAAACATTGTCCCTTTTCACTAAAATATTCACCAAAAATACAAATTTCACCGGAATCCGATGGGGACTGCTGTGTCTCGTTCAGCCAGTATAGGAGCACATTTGGGAGCGATTTCGAGTCAATCGGTCCAAAGACCTGGAAGCTATTGAAAAAATGGGCCGAGGTTTTCATGAAAAATGGTCACTTTTTTCTTTCAAATATTCGCCAAAAATACAAATTTCACCGGAATCCAATGGGAACTGCTGTGTCTCGTTCAGCCAGTATAGGAGCACATTTGGGAGCGATTTCGAGTCAATCGGTCCAAAGACCTGGAAGCTATTGAAAAAATGGGCCGAGGTTTTCATGAAAAATGGTCACTTTTTTCTTTAAAATATTCGCCAAAAATGCAAATTCCACCGGAATCCAATGGGAACTGCTGTCCCTCGTTCAGCCAGTAGAGGACCACATTCGTGCCGAATTTCGAGTCAATCGGTCAAAAGACGACCGTAACCCTAACCCTAGCCCCATAACCCTAACCCTAACCCTAACCCTAGCCCCATAACCCTAACCCTAACCCTAACCCTAACCCTAACCCTAACCCTAACTCCAGCCTTAAGGCAGTCTCATGAAACATTGTCCCTTTTCACTAAAATATTCACCAAAAATACAAATTTCACCGGAATCCGATGGGGACTGCTGTGTCTCGTTCAGCCAGTATAGGAGCACATTTGGGAGCGATTTCGAGTCAATCGGTCCAAAGACCTGGAAGCTATTGAAAAAATGGGCCGAGGTTTTCATGAAAAATGGTCACTTTTTTCTTTAAAATATTCGCCAAAAATACAAATTTCACCGGAATCCAATGGGAACTGCTGTGTCTCGTTCAGCCAGTATAGGAGCACATTTGGGAGCGATTTCGAGTCAATCGGTCCAAAGACCTGGAAGCTATTGAAAAAATGGGCCGAGGTTTTCATGAAAAATGGTCACTTTTTTCTTTAAAATATTCGCCAAAAATACAAATTCCACCGGAATCCAATGGGAACTGCTGTCCCTCGTTCAGCCAGTAGAGGACCACATTCGTGCCGAATTTCGAGTCAATCGGTCAAAAGACGACCGTAACCCTAACCCTAGCCCCATAACCCTAACCCTAACCCTAACCCTAGCCCCATAACCCTAACCCTAACCCTAACCCTAACCCTAACCCTAACTCCAGCCTTAAGGCAGTCTCATGAAACATTGTCCCTTTTCACTAAAATATTCACCAAAAATACAAATTTCACCGGAATCAGATGGGGACTGCTGTGTCTCGTTCAGCCAGTATAGGAGCACATTTGGGAGCGATTTCGAGTCAATCGGTCCAAAGACCTGGAAGCTATTGAAAAAATGGGCCGAGGTTTTCATGAAAAATGGTCACTTTTTTCTTTAAAATATTCGCCAAAAATACAAATTTCACCGGAATCCAATGGGAACTGCTGTGTCTCGTTCAGCCAGTATAGGAGCACATTTGGGAGCGATTTCGAGTCAATCGGTCCAAAGACCTGGAAGCTATTGAAAAAATGGGCCGAGGTTTTCATGAAAAATGGTCACTTTTTTCTTTAAAATATTCGCCAAAAATACAAATTCCACCGGAATCCAATGGGAACTGCTGTCCCTCGTTCAGCCAGTAGAGGACCACATTCGTGCCGAATTTCGAGTCAATCGGTCAAAAGACGACCGTAACCCTAACCCTAGCCCCATAACCCTAACCCTAACCCTAACCCTAGCCCCATAACCCTAACCCTAACCCTAACCCTAACCCTAACCCTAACCCTAACTCCAGCCTTAAGGCAGTCTCATGAAACATTGTCCCTTTTCACTAAAATATTCGCCAAAAATACAAATTTCACCGGAATCCGATGGGGACTGCTGTGTCTCGTTCAGCCAGTATAGGAGCACATTTGGGAGCGATTTCGAGTCAATCGGTCCAAAGACCTGGAAGCTATTGAAAAAATGGGCCGAGGTTTTCATGAAAAATGGTCACTTTTTTCTTTAAAATATTCGCCAAAAATACAAATTCCACCGGAATCCAATGGGAACTGCTGTCCCTCGTTCAGCCAGTAGAGGACCACATTCGTGCCGAATTTCGAGTCAATCGGTCAAAAGACGACCGTAACCCTAACCCTAGCCCCATAACCCTAACCCTAACCCTAACCCTAACCCTAACCCTAGCCCCATAACCCTAACCCTAACCCTAACCCTAACCCTAACCCTAACTCCAGCCTTAAGGCAGTCTCATGAAACATTGTCCCTTTTCACTAAAATATTCACCAAAAATACAAATTTCACCGGAATCCGATGGGGACTGCTGTGTCTCGTTCAGCCAGTATAGGAGCACATTTGGGAGCGATTTCGAGTCAATCGGTCCAAAGACCTGGAAGCTATTGAAAAAATGGGCCGAGGTTTTCATGAAAAATGGTCACTTTTTTCTTTCAAATATTCGCCAAAAATACAAATTTCACCGGAATCCAATGGGAACTGCTGTGTCTCGTTCAGCCAGTATAGGAGCACATTTGGGAGCGATTTCGAGTCAATCAGTCCAAAGACCTGGAAGCTATTGAAAAAATGGGCCGAGGTTTTCATGAAAAATGGTCACTTTTTTCTTTAAAATTTTCGCCAAAAATGCAAATTCCACCGGAATCCAATGGGAACTGCTGTCCCTCGTTCAGCCAGTAGAGGACCACATTCGTGCCGAATTTCGAGTCAATCGGTCAAAAGACGACCGTAACCCTAACCCTAGCCCCATAACCCTAACCCTAACCCTAACCCTAACCCTAGCCCCATAACCCTAACCCTAACCCTAACCCTAACCCTAACCCTAACTCCAGCCTTAAGGCAGTCTCATGAAACATTGTCCCTTTTCACTAAAATATTCACCAAAAATACAAATTTCACCGGAATCCGATGGGGACTGCTGTGTCTCGTTCAGCCAGTATAGGAGCACATTTGGGAGCGATTTCGAGTCAATCGGTCCAAAGACCTGGAAGCTATTGAAAAAATGGGCCGAGGTTTTCATGAAAAATGGTCACTTTTTTCTTTCAAATATTCGCCAAAAATACAAATTTCACCGGAATCCAATGGGAACTGCTGTGTCTCGTTCAGCCAGTATAGGAGCACATTTGGGAGCGATTTCGAGTCAATCGGTCCAAAGACCTGGAAGCTATTGAAAAAATGGGCCGAGGTTTTCATGAAAAATGGTCACTTTTTTCTTTAAAATATTCGCCAAAAATGCAAATTCCACCGGAATCCAATGGGAACTGCTGTCCCTCGTTCAGCCAGTAGAGGACCACATTCGTGCCGAATTTCGAGTCAATCGGTCAAAAGACGACCGTAACCCTAACCCTAGCCCCATAACCCTAACCCTAACCCTAACCCTAGCCCCATAACCCTAACCCTAACCCTAACCCTAACCCTAACCCTAACTCCAGCCTTAAGGCAGTCTCATGAAACATTGTCCCTTTTCACTAAAATATTCACCAAAAATACAAATTTCACCGGAATCCGATGGGGACTGCTGTGTCTCGTTCAGCCAGTATAGGAGCACATTTGGGAGCGATTTCGAGTCAATCGGTCCAAAGACCTGGAAGCTATTGAAAAAATGGGCCGAGGTTTTCATGAAAAATGGTCACTTTTTTCTTTCAAATATTCGCCAAAAATACAAATTTCACCGGAATCCAATGGGAACTGCTGTGTCTCGTTCAGCCAGTATAGGAGCACATTTGGGAGCGATTTCGAGTCAATCGGTCCAAAGACCTGGAAGCTATTGAAAAAATGGGCCGAGGTTTTCATGAAAAATGGTCACTTTTTTCTTTAAAATATTCGCCAAAAATGCAAATTCCACCGGAATCCAATGGGAACTGCTGTCCCTCGTTCAGCCAGTAGAGGACCACATTCGTGCCGAATTTCGAGTCAATCGGTCAAAAGACGACCGTAACCCTAACCCTAGCCCCATAACCCTAACCCTAACCCTAACCCTAGCCCCATAACCCTAACCCTAACCCTAACCCTAACCCTAACCCTAACCCTAACTCCAGCCTTAAGGCAGTCTCATGAAACATTGTCCCTTTTCACTAAAATATTCACCAAAAATACAAATTTCACCGGAATCCGATGGGGACTGCTGTGTCTCGTTCAGCCAGTATAGGAGCACATTTGGGAGCGATTTCGAGTCAATCGGTCCAAAGACCTGGAAGCTATTGAAAAAATGGGCCGAGGTTTTCATGAAAAATGGTCACTTTTTTCTTTAAAATATTCGCCAAAAATACAAATTTCACCGGAATCCAATGGGAACTGCTGTGTCTCGTTCAGCCAGTATAGGAGCACATTTGGGAGCGATTTCGAGTCAATCGGTCCAAAGACCTGGAAGCTATTGAAAAAATGGGCCGAGGTTTTCATGAAAAATGGTCACTTTTTTCTTTAAAATATTCGCCAAAAATACAAATTCCACCGGAATCCAATGGGAACTGCTGTCCCTCGTTCAGCCAGTAGAGGACCACATTCGTGCCGAATTTCGAGTCAATCGGTCAAAAGACGACCGTAACCCTAACCCTAGCCCCATAACCCTAACCCTAACCCTAACCCTAGCCCCATAACCCTAACCCTAACCCTAACCCTAACCCTAACCCTAACCCTAACTCCAGCCTTAAGGCAGTCTCATGAAACATTGTCCCTTTTCACTAAAATATTCGCCAAAAATACAAATTTCACCGGAATCCGATGGGGACTGCTGTGTCTCGTTCAGCCAGTATAGGAGCACATTTGGGAGCGATTTCGAGTCAATCGGTCCAAAGACCTGGAAGCTATTGAAAAAATGGGCCGAGGTTTTCATGAAAAATGGTCACTTTTTTCTTTAAAATATTCGCCAAAAATACAAATTCCACCGGAATCCAATGGGAACTGCTGTCCCTCGTTCAGCCAGTAGAGGACCACATTCGTGCCGAATTTCGAGTCAATCGGTCAAAAGACGACCGTAACCCTAACCCTAGCCCCATAACCCTAACCCTAACCCTAACCCTAACCCTAACCCTAGCCCCATAACCCTAACCCTAACCCTAACCCTAACCCTAACCCTAACTCCAGCCTTAAGGCAGTCTCATGAAACATTGTCCCTTTTCACTAAAATATTCACCAAAAATACAAATTTCACCGGAATCCGATGGGGACTGCTGTGTCTCGTTCAGCCAGTATAGGAGCACATTTGGGAGCGATTTCGAGTCAATCGGTCCAAAGACCTGGAAGCTATTGAAAAAATGGGCCGAGGTTTTCATGAAAAATGGTCACTTTTTTCTTTCAAATATTCGCCAAAAATACAAATTTCACCGGAATCCAATGGGAACTGCTGTGTCTCGTTCAGCCAGTATAGGAGCACATTTGGGAGCGATTTCGAGTCAATCAGTCCAAAGACCTGGAAGCTATTGAAAAAATGGGCCGAGGTTTTCATGAAAAATGGTCACTTTTTTCTTTAAAATATTCGCCAAAAATGCAAATTCCACCGGAATCCAATGGGAACTGCTGTCCCTCGTTCAGCCAGTAGAGGACCACATTCGTGCCGAATTTCGAGTCAATCGGTCAAAAGACGACCGTAACCCTAACCCTAGCCCCATAACCCTAACCCTAACCCTAACCCTAGCCCCATAACCCTAACCCTAACCCTAACCCTAACCCTAACCCTAACTCCAGCCTTAAGGCAGTCTCATGAAACATTGTCCCTTTTCACTAAAATATTCACCAAAAATACAAATTTCACCGGAATCCGATGGGGACTGCTGTGTCTCGTTCAGCCAGTATAGGAGCACATTTGGGAGCGATTTCGAGTCAATCGGTCCAAAGACCTGGAAGCTATTGAAAAAATGGGCCGAGGTTTTCATGAAAAATGGTCACTTTTTTCTTTCAAATATTCGCCAAAAATACAAATTTCACCGGAATCCAATGGGAACTGCTGTGTCTCGTTCAGCCAGTATAGGAGCACATTTGGGAGCGATTTCGAGTCAATCGGTCCAAAGACCTGGAAGCTATTGAAAAAATGGGCCGAGGTTTTCATGAAAAATGGTCACTTTTTTCTTTAAAATATTCGCCAAAAATGCAAATTCCACCGGAATCCAATGGGAACTGCTGTCCCTCGTTCAGCCAGTAGAGGACCACATTCGTGCCGAATTTCGAGTCAATCGGTCAAAAGACGACCGTAACCCTAACCCTAGCCCCATAACCCTAACCCTAACCCTAACCCTAGCCCCATAACCCTAACCCTAACCCTAACCCTAACCCTAACCCTAACCCTAACTCCAGCCTTAAGGCAGTCTCATGAAACATTGTCCCTTTTCACTAAAATATTCACCAAAAATACAAATTTCACCGGAATCCGATGGGGACTGCTGTGTCTCGTTCAGCCAGTATAGGAGCACATTTGGGAGCGATTTCGAGTCAATCGGTCCAAAGACCTGGAAGCTATTGAAAAAATGGGCCGAGGTTTTCATGAAAAATGGTCACTTTTTTCTTTAAAATATTCGCCAAAAATACAAATTTCACCGGAATCCAATGGGAACTGCTGTGTCTCGTTCAGCCAGTATAGGAGCACATTTGGGAGCGATTTCGAGTCAATCGGTCCAAAGACCTGGAAGCTATTGAAAAAATGGGCCGAGGTTTTCATGAAAAATGGTCACTTTTTTCTTTAAAATATTCGCCAAAAATACAAATTCCACCGGAATCCAATGGGAACTGCTGTCCCTCGTTCAGCCAGTAGAGGACCACATTCGTGCCGAATTTCGAGTCAATCGGTCAAAAGACGACCGTAACCCTAACCCTAGCCCCATAACCCTAACCCTAACCCTAACCCTAGCCCCATAACCCTAACCCTAACCCTAACCCTAACCCTAACCCTAACCCTAACTCCAGCCTTAAGGCAGTCTCATGAAACATTGTCCCTTTTCACTAAAATATTCACCAAAAATACAAATTTCACCGGAATCAGATGGGGACTGCTGTGTCTCGTTCAGCCAGTATAGGAGCACATTTGGGAGCGATTTCGAGTCAATCGGTCCAAAGACCTGGAAGCTATTGAAAAAATGGGCCGAGGTTTTCATGAAAAATGGTCACTTTTTTCTTTAAAATATTCGCCAAAAATACAAATTTCACCGGAATCCAATGGGAACTGCTGTGTCTCGTTCAGCCAGTATAGGAGCACATTTGGGAGCGATTTCGAGTCAATCGGTCCAAAGACCTGGAAGCTATTGAAAAAATGGGCCGAGGTTTTCATGAAAAATGGTCACTTTTTTCTTTAAAATATTCGCCAAAAATACAAATTCCACCGGAATCCAATGGGAACTGCTGTCCCTCGTTCAGCCAGTAGAGGACCACATTCGTGCCGAATTTCGAGTCAATCGGTCAAAAGACGACCGTAACCCTAACCCTAGCCCCATAACCCTAACCCTAACCCTAACCCTAACCCTAGCCCCATAACCCTAACCCTAACCCTAACCCTAACCCTAACCCTAACTCCAGCCTTAAGGCAGTCTCATGAAACATTGTCCCTTTTCACTAAAATATTCACCAAAAATACAAATTTCACCGGAATCCGATGGGGACTGCTGTGTCTCGTTCAGCCAGTATAGGAGCACATTTGGGAGCGATTTCGAGTCAATCGGTCCAAAGACCTGGAAGCTATTGAAAAAATGGGCCGAGGTTTTCATGAAAAATGGTCACTTTTTTCTTTCAAATATTCGCCAAAAATACAAATTTCACCGGAATCCAATGGGAACTGCTGTGTCTCGTTCAGCCAGTATAGGAGCACATTTGGGAGCGATTTCGAGTCAATCGGTCCAAAGACCTGGAAGCTATTGAAAAAATGGGCCGAGGTTTTCATGAAAAATGGTCACTTTTTTCTTTAAAATATTCGCCAAAAATGCAAATTCCACCGGAATCCAATGGGAACTGCTGTCCCTCGTTCAGCCAGTAGAGGACCACATTCGTGCCGAATTTCGAGTCAATCGGTCAAAAGACGACCGTAACCCTAACCCTAGCCCCATAACCCTAACCCTAACCCTAACCCTAACCCTAGCCCCATAACCCTAACCCTAACCCTAACCCTAACCCTAACCCTAACTCCAGCCTTAAGGCAGTCTCATGAAACATTGTCCCTTTTCACTAAAATATTCACCAAAAATACAAATTTCACCGGAATCCGATGGGGACTGCTGTGTCTCGTTCAGCCAGTATAGGAGCACATTTGGGAGCGATTTCGAGTCAATCGGTCCAAAGACCTGGAAGCTATTGAAAAAATGGGCCGAGGTTTTCATGAAAAATGGTCACTTTTTTCTTTCAAATATTCGCCAAAAATACAAATTTCACCGGAATCCAATGGGAACTGCTGTGTCTCGTTCAGCCAGTATAGGAGCACATTTGGGAGCGATTTCGAGTCAATCGGTCCAAAGACCTGGAAGCTATTGAAAAAATGGGCCGAGGTTTTCATGAAAAATGGTCACTTTTTTCTTTAAAATATTCGCCAAAAATGCAAATTCCACCGGAATCCAATGGGAACTGCTGTCCCTCGTTCAGCCAGTAGAGGACCACATTCGTGCCGAATTTCGAGTCAATCGGTCAAAAGACGACCGTAACCCTAACCCTAGCCCCATAACCCTAACCCTAACCCTAACCCTAGCCCCATAACCCTAACCCTAACCCTAACCCTAACCCTAACCCTAACCCTAACTCCAGCCTTAAGGCAGTCTCATGAAACATTGTCCCTTTTCACTAAAATATTCACCAAAAATACAAATTTCACCGGAATCCGATGGGGACTGCTGTGTCTCGTTCAGCCAGTATAGGAGCACATTTGGGAGCGATTTCGAGTCAATCGGTCCAAAGACCTGGAAGCTATTGAAAAAATGGGCCGAGGTTTTCATGAAAAATGGTCACTTTTTTCTTTAAAATATTCGCCAAAAATACAAATTTCACCGGAATCCAATGGGAACTGCTGTGTCTCGTTCAGCCAGTATAGGAGCACATTTGGGAGCGATTTCGAGTCAATCGGTCCAAAGACCTGGAAGCTATTGAAAAAATGGGCCGAGGTTTTCATGAAAAATGGTCACTTTTTTCTTTAAAATATTCGCCAAAAATACAAATTCCACCGGAATCCAATGGGAACTGCTGTCCCTCGTTCAGCCAGTAGAGGACCACATTCGTGCCGAATTTCGAGTCAATCGGTCAAAAGACGACCGTAACCCTAACCCTAGCCCCATAACCCTAACCCTAACCCTAACCCTAGCCCCATAACCCTAACCCTAACCCTAACCCTAACCCTAACCCTAACCCTAACCCTAACTCCAGCCTTAAGGCAGTCTCATGAAACATTGTCCCTTTTCACTAAAATATTCACCAAAAATACAAATTTCACCGGAATCAGATGGGGACTGCTGTGTCTCGTTCAGCCAGTATAGGAGCACATTTGGGAGCGATTTCGAGTCAATCGGTCCAAAGACCTGGAAGCTATTGAAAAAATGGGCCGAGGTTTTCATGAAAAATGGTCACTTTTTTCTTTAAAATATTCGCCAAAAATACAAATTTCACCGGAATCCAATGGGAACTGCTGTGTCTCGTTCAGCCAGTATAGGAGCACATTTGGGAGCGATTTCGAGTCAATCGGTCCAAAGACCTGGAAGCTATTGAAAAAATGGGCCGAGGTTTTCATGAAAAATGGTCACTTTTTTCTTTAAAATATTCGCCAAAAATACAAATTCCACCGGAATCCAATGGGAACTGCTGTCCCTCGTTCAGCCAGTAGAGGACCACATTCGTGCCGAATTTCGAGTCAATCGGTCAAAAGACGACCGTAACCCTAACCCTAGCCCCATAACCCTAACCCTAACCCTAACCCTAACCCTAACCCTAGCCCCATAACCCTAACCCTAACCCTAACCCTAACCCTAACCCTAACTCCAGCCTTAAGGCAGTCTCATGAAACATTGTCCCTTTTCACTAAAATATTCACCAAAAATACAAATTTCACCGGAATCCGATGGGGACTGCTGTGTCTCGTTCAGCCAGTATAGGAGCACATTTGGGAGCGATTTCGAGTCAATCGGTCCAAAGACCTGGAAGCTATTGAAAAAATGGGCCGAGGTTTTCATGAAAAATGGTCACTTTTTTCTTTCAAATATTCGCCAAAAATACAAATTTCACCGGAATCCAATGGGAACTGCTGTGTCTCGTTCAGCCAGTATAGGAGCACATTTGGGAGCGATTTCGAGTCAATCAGTCCAAAGACCTGGAAGCTATTGAAAAAATGGGCCGAGGTTTTCATGAAAAATGGTCACTTTTTTCTTTAAAATTTTCGCCAAAAATGCAAATTCCACCGGAATCCAATGGGAACTGCTGTCCCTCGTTCAGCCAGTAGAGGACCACATTCGTGCCGAATTTCGAGTCAATCGGTCAAAAGACGACCGTAACCCTAACCCTAGCCCCATAACCCTAACCCTAACCCTAACCCTAACCCTAGCCCCATAACCCTAACCCTAACCCTAACCCTAACCCTAACCCTAACTCCAGCCTTAAGGCAGTCTCATGAAACATTGTCCCTTTTCACTAAAATATTCACCAAAAATACAAATTTCACCGGAATCCGATGGGGACTGCTGTGTCTCGTTCAGCCAGTATAGGAGCACATTTGGGAGCGATTTCGAGTCAATCGGTCCAAAGACCTGGAAGCTATTGAAAAAATGGGCCGAGGTTTTCATGAAAAATGGTCACTTTTTTCTTTAAAATATTCGCCAAAAATACAAATTTCACCGGAATCCAATGGGAACTGCTGTGTCTCGTTCAGCCAGTATAGGAGCACATTTGGGAGCGATTTCGAGTCAATCGGTCCAAAGACCTGGAAGCTATTGAAAAAATGGGCCGAGGTTTTCATGAAAAATGGTCACTTTTTTCTTTAAAATATTCGCCAAAAATACAAATTCCACCGGAATCCAATGGGAACTGCTGTCCCTCGTTCAGCCAGTAGAGGACCACATTCGTGCCGAATTTCGAGTCAATCGGTCAAAAGACGACCGTAACCCTAACCCTAGCCCCATAACCCTAACCCTAACCCTAACCCTAGCCCCATAACCCTAACCCTAACCCTAACCCTAACCCTAACCCTAACCCTAACTCCAGCCTTAAGGCAGTCTCATGAAACATTGTCCCTTTTCACTAAAATATTCGCCAAAAATACAAATTTCACCGGAATCCGATGGGGACTGCTGTGTCTCGTTCAGCCAGTATAGGAGCACATTTGGGAGCGATTTCGAGTCAATCGGTCCAAAGACCTGGAAGCTATTGAAAAAATGGGCCGAGGTTTTCATGAAAAATGGTCACTTTTTTCTTTAAAATATTCGCCAAAAATACAAATTCCACCGGAATCCAATGGGAACTGCTGTCCCTCGTTCAGCCAGTAGAGGACCACATTCGTGCCGAATTTCGAGTCAATCGGTCAAAAGACGACCGTAACCCTAACCCTAGCCCCATAACCCTAACCCTAACCCTAACCCTAACCCTAACCCTAGCCCCATAACCCTAACCCTAACCCTAACCCTAACCCTAACCCTAACTCCAGCCTTAAGGCAGTCTCATGAAACATTGTCCCTTTTCACTAAAATATTCACCAAAAATACAAATTTCACCGGAATCCGATGGGGACTGCTGTGTCTCGTTCAGCCAGTATAGGAGCACATTTGGGAGCGATTTCGAGTCAATCGGTCCAAAGACCTGGAAGCTATTGAAAAAATGGGCCGAGGTTTTCATGAAAAATGGTCACTTTTTTCTTTCAAATATTCGCCAAAAATACAAATTTCACCGGAATCCAATGGGAACTGCTGTGTCTCGTTCAGCCAGTATAGGAGCACATTTGGGAGCGATTTCGAGTCAATCAGTCCAAAGACCTGGAAGCTATTGAAAAAATGGGCCGAGGTTTTCATGAAAAATGGTCACTTTTTTCTTTAAAATATTCGCCAAAAATGCAAATTCCACCGGAATCCAATGGGAACTGCTGTCCCTCGTTCAGCCAGTAGAGGACCACATTCGTGCCGAATTTCGAGTCAATCGGTCAAAAGACGACCGTAACCCTAACCCTAGCCCCATAACCCTAACCCTAACCCTAACCCTAGCCCCATAACCCTAACCCTAACCCTAACCCTAACCCTAACCCTAACTCCAGCCTTAAGGCAGTCTCATGAAACATTGTCCCTTTTCACTAAAATATTCACCAAAAATACAAATTTCACCGGAATCCGATGGGGACTGCTGTGTCTCGTTCAGCCAGTATAGGAGCACATTTGGGAGCGATTTCGAGTCAATCGGTCCAAAGACCTGGAAGCTATTGAAAAAATGGGCCGAGGTTTTCATGAAAAATGGTCACTTTTTTCTTTCAAATATTCGCCAAAAATACAAATTTCACCGGAATCCAATGGGAACTGCTGTGTCTCGTTCAGCCAGTATAGGAGCACATTTGGGAGCGATTTCGAGTCAATCGGTCCAAAGACCTGGAAGCTATTGAAAAAATGGGCCGAGGTTTTCATGAAAAATGGTCACTTTTTTCTTTAAAATATTCGCCAAAAATGCAAATTCCACCGGAATCCAATGGGAACTGCTGTCCCTCGTTCAGCCAGTAGAGGACCACATTCGTGCCGAATTTCGAGTCAATCGGTCAAAAGACGACCGTAACCCTAACCCTAGCCCCATAACCCTAACCCTAACCCTAACCCTAGCCCCATAACCCTAACCCTAACCCTAACCCTAACCCTAACCCTAACCCTAACTCCAGCCTTAAGGCAGTCTCATGAAACATTGTCCCTTTTCACTAAAATATTCACCAAAAATACAAATTTCACCGGAATCCGATGGGGACTGCTGTGTCTCGTTCAGCCAGTATAGGAGCACATTTGGGAGCGATTTCGAGTCAATCGGTCCAAAGACCTGGAAGCTATTGAAAAAATGGGCCGAGGTTTTCATGAAAAATGGTCACTTTTTTCTTTAAAATATTCGCCAAAAATACAAATTCCACCGGAATCCAATGGGAACTGCTGTCCCTCGTTCAGCCAGTAGAGGACCACATTCGTGCCGAATTTCGAGTCAATCGGTCAAAAGACGACCGTAACCCTAACCCTAGCCCCATAACCCTAACCCTAACCCTAACCCTAGCCCCATAACCCTAACCCTAACCCTAACCCTAACCCTAACCCTAACCCTAACTCCAGCCTTAAGGCAGTCTCATGAAACATTGTCCCTTTTCACTAAAATATTCGCCAAAAATACAAATTTCACCGGAATCCGATGGGGACTGCTGTGTCTCGTTCAGCCAGTATAGGAGCACATTTGGGAGCGATTTCGAGTCAATCGGTCCAAAGACCTGGAAGCTATTGAAAAAATGGGCCGAGGTTTTCATGAAAAATGGTCACTTTTTTCTTTAAAATATTCGCCAAAAATACAAATTCCACCGGAATCCAATGGGAACTGCTGTCCCTCGTTCAGCCAGTAGAGGACCACATTCGTGCCGAATTTCGAGTCAATCGGTCAAAAGACGACCGTAACCCTAACCCTAGCCCCATAACCCTAACCCTAACCCTAACCCTAACCCTAACCCTAGCCCCATAACCCTAACCCTAACCCTAACCCTAACCCTAACCCTAACTCCAGCCTTAAGGCAGTCTCATGAAACATTGTCCCTTTTCACTAAAATATTCACCAAAAATACAAATTTCACCGGAATCCGATGGGGACTGCTGTGTCTCGTTCAGCCAGTATAGGAGCACATTTGGGAGCGATTTCGAGTCAATCGGTCCAAAGACCTGGAAGCTATTGAAAAAATGGGCCGAGGTTTTCATGAAAAATGGTCACTTTTTTCTTTCAAATATTCGCCAAAAATACAAATTTCACCGGAATCCAATGGGAACTGCTGTGTCTCGTTCAGCCAGTATAGGAGCACATTTGGGAGCGATTTCGAGTCAATCAGTCCAAAGACCTGGAAGCTATTGAAAAAATGGGCCGAGGTTTTCATGAAAAATGGTCACTTTTTTCTTTAAAATATTCGCCAAAAATGCAAATTCCACCGGAATCCAATGGGAACTGCTGTCCCTCGTTCAGCCAGTAGAGGACCACATTCGTGCCGAATTTCGAGTCAATCGGTCAAAAGACGACCGTAACCCTAACCCTAGCCCCATAACCCTAACCCTAACCCTAACCCTAGCCCCATAACCCTAACCCTAACCCTAACCCTAACCCTAACCCTAACTCCAGCCTTAAGGCAGTCTCATGAAACATTGTCCCTTTTCACTAAAATATTCACCAAAAATACAAATTTCACCGGAATCCGATGGGGACTGCTGTGTCTCGTTCAGCCAGTATAGGAGCACATTTGGGAGCGATTTCGAGTCAATCGGTCCAAAGACCTGGAAGCTATTGAAAAAATGGGCCGAGGTTTTCATGAAAAATGGTCACTTTTTTCTTTCAAATATTCGCCAAAAATACAAATTTCACCGGAATCCAATGGGAACTGCTGTGTCTCGTTCAGCCAGTATAGGAGCACATTTGGGAGCGATTTCGAGTCAATCGGTCCAAAGACCTGGAAGCTATTGAAAAAATGGGCCGAGGTTTTCATGAAAAATGGTCACTTTTTTCTTTAAAATATTCGCCAAAAATGCAAATTCCACCGGAATCCAATGGGAACTGCTGTCCCTCGTTCAGCCAGTAGAGGACCACATTCGTGCCGAATTTCGAGTCAATCGGTCAAAAGACGACCGTAACCCTAACCCTAGCCCCATAACCCTAACCCTAACCCTAACCCTAGCCCCATAACCCTAACCCTAACCCTAACCCTAACCCTAACCCTAACCCTAACTCCAGCCTTAAGGCAGTCTCATGAAACATTGTCCCTTTTCACTAAAATATTCACCAAAAATACAAATTTCACCGGAATCCGATGGGGACTGCTGTGTCTCGTTCAGCCAGTATAGGAGCACATTTGGGAGCGATTTCGAGTCAATCGGTCCAAAGACCTGGAAGCTATTGAAAAAATGGGCCGAGGTTTTCATGAAAAATGGTCACTTTTTTCTTTAAAATATTCGCCAAAAATACAAATTTCACCGGAATCCAATGGGAACTGCTGTGTCTCGTTCAGCCAGTATAGGAGCACATTTGGGAGCGATTTCGAGTCAATCGGTCCAAAGACCTGGAAGCTATTGAAAAAATGGGCCGAGGTTTTCATGAAAAATGGTCACTTTTTTCTTTAAAATATTCGCCAAAAATACAAATTCCACCGGAATCCAATGGGAACTGCTGTCCCTCGTTCAGCCAGTAGAGGACCACATTCGTGCCGAATTTCGAGTCAATCGGTCAAAAGACGACCGTAACCCTAACCCTAGCCCCATAACCCTAACCCTAACCCTAACCCTAGCCCCATAACCCTAACCCTAACCCTAACCCTAACCCTAACCCTAACCCTAACTCCAGCCTTAAGGCAGTCTCATGAAACATTGTCCCTTTTCACTAAAATATTCACCAAAAATACAAATTTCACCGGAATCAGATGGGGACTGCTGTGTCTCGTTCAGCCAGTATAGGAGCACATTTGGGAGCGATTTCGAGTCAATCGGTCCAAAGACCTGGAAGCTATTGAAAAAATGGGCCGAGGTTTTCATGAAAAATGGTCACTTTTTTCTTTAAAATATTCGCCAAAAATACAAATTTCACCGGAATCCAATGGGAACTGCTGTGTCTCGTTCAGCCAGTATAGGAGCACATTTGGGAGCGATTTCGAGTCAATCGGTCCAAAGACCTGGAAGCTATTGAAAAAATGGGCCGAGGTTTTCATGAAAAATGGTCACTTTTTTCTTTAAAATATTCGCCAAAAATACAAATTCCACCGGAATCCAATGGGAACTGCTGTCCCTCGTTCAGCCAGTAGAGGACCACATTCGTGCCGAATTTCGAGTCAATCGGTCAAAAGACGACCGTAACCCTAACCCTAGCCCCATAACCCTAACCCTACCCTAACCCTAACCCTAGCCCCATAACCCTAACCCTAACCCTAACCCTAACCCTAACCCCTAACTCCAGCCTTAAGGCAGTCTCATGAAACATTGTCCCTTTTCACTAAAATATTCACCAAAAATACAAATTTCACCGGAATCCGATGGGGACTGCTGTGTCTCGTTCAGCCAGTATAGGAGCACATTTGGGAGCGATTTCGAGTCAATCGGTCCAAAGACCTGGAAGCTATTGAAAAAATGGGCCGAGGTTTTCATGAAAAATGGTCACTTTTTTCTTTCAAATATTCGCCAAAAATACAAATTTCACCGGAATCCAATGGGAACTGCTGTGTCTCGTTCAGCCAGTATAGGAGCACATTTGGGAGCGATTTCGAGTCAATCGGTCCAAAGACCTGGAAGCTATTGAAAAAATGGGCCGAGGTTTTCATGAAAAATGGTCACTTTTTTCTTTAAAATATTCGCCAAAAATGCAAATTCCACCGGAATCCAATGGGAACTGCTGTCCCTCGTTCAGCCAGTAGAGGACCACATTCGTGCCGAATTTCGAGTCAATCGGTCAAAAGACGACCGTAACCCTAACCCTAGCCCCATAACCCTAACCCTAACCCTAACCCTAACCCTAGCCCCATAACCCTAACCCTAACCCTAACCCTAACCCTAACCCTAACTCCAGCCTTAAGGCAGTCTCATGAAACATTGTCCCTTTTCACTAAAATATTCACCAAAAATACAAATTTCACCGGAATCCGATGGGGACTGCTGTGTCTCGTTCAGCCAGTATAGGAGCACATTTGGGAGCGATTTCGAGTCAATCGGTCCAAAGACCTGGAAGCTATTGAAAAAATGGGCCGAGGTTTTCATGAAAAATGGTCACTTTTTTCTTTCAAATATTCGCCAAAAATACAAATTTCACCGGAATCCAATGGGAACTGCTGTGTCTCGTTCAGCCAGTATAGGAGCACATTTGGGAGCGATTTCGAGTCAATCGGTCCAAAGACCTGGAAGCTATTGAAAAAATGGGCCGAGGTTTTCATGAAAAATGGTCACTTTTTTCTTTAAAATATTCGCCAAAAATGCAAATTCCACCGGAATCCAATGGGAACTGCTGTCCCTCGTTCAGCCAGTAGAGGACCACATTCGTGCCGAATTTCGAGTCAATCGGTCAAAAGACGACCGTAACCCTAACCCTAGCCCCATAACCCTAACCCTAACCCTAACCCTAGCCCCATAACCCTAACCCTAACCCTAACCCTAACCCTAACCCTAACCCTAACTCCAGCCTTAAGGCAGTCTCATGAAACATTGTCCCTTTTCACTAAAATATTCACCAAAAATACAAATTTCACCGGAATCCGATGGGGACTGCTGTGTCTCGTTCAGCCAGTATAGGAGCACATTTGGGAGCGATTTCGAGTCAATCGGTCCAAAGACCTGGAAGCTATTGAAAAAATGGGCCGAGGTTTTCATGAAAAATGGTCACTTTTTTCTTTAAAATATTCGCCAAAAATACAAATTTCACCGGAATCCAATGGGAACTGCTGTGTCTCGTTCAGCCAGTATAGGAGCACATTTGGGAGCGATTTCGAGTCAATCGGTCCAAAGACCTGGAAGCTATTGAAAAAATGGGCCGAGGTTTTCATGAAAAATGGTCACTTTTTTCTTTAAAATATTCGCCAAAAATACAAATTCCACCGGAATCCAATGGGAACTGCTGTCCCTCGTTCAGCCAGTAGAGGACCACATTCGTGCCGAATTTCGAGTCAATCGGTCAAAAGACGACCGTAACCCTAACCCTAGCCCCATAACCCTAACCCTAACCCTAACCCTAGCCCCATAACCCTAACCCTAACCCTAACCCTAACCCTAACCCTAACCCTAACCCTAACTCCAGCCTTAAGGCAGTCTCATGAAACATTGTCCCTTTTCACTAAAATATTCACCAAAAATACAAATTTCACCGGAATCAGATGGGGACTGCTGTGTCTCGTTCAGCCAGTATAGGAGCACATTTGGGAGCGATTTCGAGTCAATCGGTCCAAAGACCTGGAAGCTATTGAAAAAATGGGCCGAGGTTTTCATGAAAAATGGTCACTTTTTTCTTTAAAATATTCGCCAAAAATACAAATTTCACCGGAATCCAATGGGAACTGCTGTGTCTCGTTCAGCCAGTATAGGAGCACATTTGGGAGCGATTTCGAGTCAATCGGTCCAAAGACCTGGAAGCTATTGAAAAAATGGGCCGAGGTTTTCATGAAAAATGGTCACTTTTTTCTTTAAAATATTCGCCAAAAATACAAATTCCACCGGAATCCAATGGGAACTGCTGTCCCTCGTTCAGCCAGTAGAGGACCACATTCGTGCCGAATTTCGAGTCAATCGGTCAAAAGACGACCGTAACCCTAACCCTAGCCCCATAACCCTAACCCTAACCCTAACCCTAACCCTAGCCCCATAACCCTAACCCTAACCCTAACCCTAACCCTAACCCTAACTCCAGCCTTAAGGCAGTCTCATGAAACATTGTCCCTTTTCACTAAAATATTCACCAAAAATACAAATTTCACCGGAATCCGATGGGGACTGCTGTGTCTCGTTCAGCCAGTATAGGAGCACATTTGGGAGCGATTTCGAGTCAATCGGTCCAAAGACCTGGAAGCTATTGAAAAAATGGGCCGAGGTTTTCATGAAAAATGGTCACTTTTTTCTTTCAAATATTCGCCAAAAATACAAATTTCACCGGAATCCAATGGGAACTGCTGTGTCTCGTTCAGCCAGTATAGGAGCACATTTGGGAGCGATTTCGAGTCAATCGGTCCAAAGACCTGGAAGCTATTGAAAAAATGGGCCGACGTTTTCATGAAAAATGGTCACTTTTTTCTTTAAAATATTCGCCAAAAATGCAAATTCCACCGGAATCCAATGGGAACTGCTGTCCCTCGTTCAGCCAGTAGAGGACCACATTCGTGCCGAATTTCGAGTCAATCGGTCAAAAGACGACCGTAACCCTAACCCTAGCCCCATAACCCTAACCCTAACCCTAACCCTAGCCCCATAACCCTAACCCTAACCCTAACCCTAACCCTAACCCTAACCCTAACTCCAGCCTTAAGGCAGTCTCATGAAACATTGTCCCTTTTCACTAAAATATTCACCAAAAATACAAATTTCACCGGAATCCGATGGGGACTGCTGTGTCTCGTTCAGCCAGTATAGGAGCACATTTGGGAGCGATTTCGAGTCAATCGGTCCAAAGACCTGGAAGCTATTGAAAAAATGGGCCGAGGTTTTCATGAAAAATGGTCACTTTTTTCTTTAAAATATTCGCCAAAAATACAAATTTCACCGGAATCCAATGGGAACTGCTGTGTCTCGTTCAGCCAGTATAGGAGCACATTTGGGAGCGATTTCGAGTCAATCGGTCCAAAGACCTGGAAGCTATTGAAAAAATGGGCCGAGGTTTTCATGAAAAATGGTCACTTTTTTCTTTAAAATATTCGCCAAAAATGCAAATTCCACCGGAATCCAATGGGAACTGCTGTCCCTCGTTCAGCCAGTAGAGGACCACATTCGTGCCGAATTTCGAGTCAATCGGTCAAAAGACGACCGTAACCCTAACCCTAGCCCCATAACCCTAACCCTAACCCTAACCCTAGCCCCATAACCCTAACCCTAACCCTAACCCTAACCCTAACCCTAACCCTAACTCCAGCCTTAAGGCAGTCTCATGAAACATTGTCCCTTTTCACTAAAATATTCACCAAAAATACAAATTTCACCGGAATCCGATGGGGACTGCTGTGTCTCGTTCAGCCAGTATAGGAGCACATTTGGGAGCGATTTCGAGTCAATCGGTCCAAAGACCTGGAAGCTATTGAAAAAATGGGCCGAGGTTTTCATGAAAAATGGTCACTTTTTTCTTTAAAATATTCGCCAAAAATACAAATTTCACCGGAATCCAATGGGAACTGCTGTGTCTCGTTCAGCCAGTATAGGAGCACATTTGGGAGCGATTTCGAGTCAATCGGTCCAAAGACCTGGAAGCTATTGAAAAAATGGGCCGACGTTTTCATGAAAAATGGTCACTTTTTTCTTTAAAATATTCGCCAAAAATACAAATTCCACCGGAATCCAATGGGAACTGCTGTCCCTCGTTCAGCCAGTAGAGGACCACATTCGTGCCGAATTTCGAGTCAATCGGTCAAAAGACGACCGTAACCCTAACCCTAGCCCCATAACCCTAACCCTAACCCTAACCCTAGCCCCATAACCCTAACCCTAACCCTAACCCTAACCCTAACCCTAACTCCAGCCTTAAGGCAGTCTCATGAAACATTGTCCCTTTTCACTAAAATATTCACCAAAAATACAAATTTCACCGGAATCCGATGGGGACTGCTGTGTCTCGTTCAGCCAGTATAGGAGCACATTTGGGAGCGATTTCGAGTCAATCGGTCCAAAGACCTGGAAGCTATTGAAAAAATGGGCCGAGGTTTTCATGAAAAATGGTCACTTTTTTCTTTAAAATATTCGCCAAAAATACAAATTTCACCGGAATCCAATGGGAACTGCTGTGTCTCGTTCAGCCAGTATAGGAGCACATTTGGGAGCGATTTCGAGTCAATCGGTCCAAAGACCTGGAAGCTATTGAAAAAATGGGCCGAGGTTTTCATGAAAAATGGTCACTTTTTTCTTTAAAATATTCGCCAAAAATGCAAATTCCACCGGAATCCAATGGGAACTGCTGTCCCTCGTTCAGCCAGTAGAGGACCACATTCGTGCCGAATTTCGAGTCAATCGGTCAAAAGACGACCGTAACCCTAACCCTAGCCCCATAACCCTAACCCTAACCCTAACCCTAGCCCCATAACCCTAACCCTAACCCTAACCCTAACCCTAACCCTAACTCCAGCCTTAAGGCAGTCTCATGAAACATTGTCCCTTTTCACTAAAATATTCACCAAAAATACAAATTTCACCGGAATCCGATGGGGACTGCTGTGTCTCGTTCAGCCAGTATAGGAGCACATTTGGGAGCGATTTCGAGTCAATCGGTCCAAAGACCTGGAAGCTATTGAAAAAATGGGCCGAGGTTTTCATGAAAAATGGTCACTTTTTTCTTTAAAATATTCGCCAAAAATACAAATTTCACCGGAATCCAATGGGAACTGCTGTGTCTCGTTCAGCCAGTATAGGAGCACATTTGGGAGCGATTTCGAGTCAATCGGTCCAAAGACCTGGAAGCTATTGAAAAAATGGGCCGAGGTTTTCATGAAAAATGGTCACTTTTTTCTTTAAAATATTCGCCAAAAATACAAATTCCACCGGAATCCAATGGGAACTGCTGTCCCTCGTTCAGCCAGTAGAGGACCACATTCGTGCCGAATTTCGAGTCAATCGGTCAAAAGACGACCGTAACCCTAACCCTAGCCCCATAACCCTAACCCTAACCCTAACCCTAGCCCCATAACCCTAACCCTAACCCTAACCCTAACCCTAACCCTAACTCCAGCCTTAAGGCAGTCTCATGAAACATTGTCCCTTTTCACTAAAATATTCGCCAAAAATACAAATTTCACCGGAATCCGATGGGGACTGCTGTGTCTCGTTCAGCCAGTATAGGAGCACATTTGGGAGCGATTTCGAGTCAATCGGTCCAAAGACCTGGAAGCTATTGAAAAAATGGGCCGAGGTTTTCATGAAAAATGGTCACTTTTTTCTTTAAAATATTCGCCAAAAATACAAATTCCACCGGAATCCAATGGGAACTGCTGTCCCTCGTTCAGCCAGTAGAGGACCACATTCGTGCCGAATTTCGAGTCAATCGGTCAAAAGACGACCGTAACCCTAACCCTAGCCCCATAACCCTAACCCTAACCCTAACCCTAACCCTAGCCCCATAACCCTAACCCTAACCCTAACCCTAACCCTAACTCCAGCCTTAAGGCAGTCTCATGAAACATTGTCCCTTTTCACTAAAATATTCACCAAAAATACAAATTTCACCGGAATCCGATGGGGACTGCTGTGTCTCGTTCAGCCAGTATAGGAGCACATTTGGGAGCGATTTCGAGTCAATCGGTCCAAAGACCTGGAAGCTATTGAAAAAATGGGCCGAGGTTTTCATGAAAAATGGTCACTTTTTTCTTTCAAATATTCGCCAAAAATACAAATTTCACCGGAATCCAATGGGAACTGCTGTGTCTCGTTCAGCCAGTATAGGAGCACATTTGGGAGCGATTTCGAGTCAATCAGTCCAAAGACCTGGAAGCTATTGAAAAAATGGGCCGAGGTTTTCATGAAAAATGGTCACTTTTTTCTTTAAAATATTCGCCAAAAATGCAAATTCCACCGGAATCCAATGGGAACTGCTGTCCCTCGTTCAGCCAGTAGAGGACCACATTCGTGCCGAATTTCGAGTCAATCGGTCAAAAGACGACCGTAACCCTAACCCTAGCCCCATAACCCTAACCCTAACCCTAACCCTAACCCTAGCCCCATAACCCTAACCCTAACCCTAACCCTAACCCTAACCCTAACTCCAGCCTTAAGGCAGTCTCATGAAACATTGTCCCTTTTCACTAAAATATTCACCAAAAATACAAATTTCACCGGAATCCGATGGGGACTGCTGTGTCTCGTTCAGCCAGTATAGGAGCACATTTGGGAGCGATTTCGAGTCAATCGGTCCAAAGACCTGGAAGCTATTGAAAAAATGGGCCGAGGTTTTCATGAAAAATGGTCACTTTTTTCTTTAAAATATTCGCCAAAAATACAAATTTCACCGGAATCCAATGGGAACTGCTGTGTCTCGTTCAGCCAGTATAGGAGCACATTTGGGAGCGATTTCGAGTCAATCGGTCCAAAGACCTGGAAGCTATTGAAAAAATGGGCCGAGGTTTTCATGAAAAATGGTCACTTTTTTCTTTAAAATATTCGCCAAAAATACAAATTCCACCGGAATCCAATGGGAACTGCTGTCCCTCGTTCAGCCAGTAGAGGACCACATTCGTGCCGAATTTCGAGTCAATCGGTCAAAAGACGACCGTAACCCTAACCCTAGCCCCATAACCCTAACCCTAACCCTAACCCTAGCCCCATAACCCTAACCCTAACCCTAACCCTAACCCTAACCCTAACTCCAGCCTTAAGGCAGTCTCATGAAACATTGTCCCTTTTCACTAAAATATTCACCAAAAATACAAATTTCACCGGAATCCGATGGGGACTGCTGTGTCTCGTTCAGCCAGTATAGGAGCACATTTGGGAGCGATTTCGAGTCAATCGGTCCAAAGACCTGGAAGCTATTGAAAAAATGGGCCGAGGTTTTCATGAAAAATGGTCACTTTTTTCTTTAAAATATTCGCCAAAAATACAAATTTCACCGGAATCCAATGGGGACTGCTGTGTCTCGTTCAGCCAGTATAGGAGCACATTTGGGAGCGATTTCGAGTCAATCGGTCCAAAGACCTGGAAGCTATTGAAAAAATGGGCCGAGGTTTTCATGAAAAATGGTCACTTTTTTCTTTAAAATATTCGCCAAAAATACAAATTCCACCGGAATCCAATGGGAACTGCTGTCCCTCGTTCAGCCAGTAGAGGACCACATTTGTGCCGAATTTCGAGTCAATCGGTCAAAAGACGACCGTAACCCTAACCCTAGCCCCATAACCCTAACCCTAACCCTAACCCTAACCCTAACTCCAGCCTTAAGGCAGTCTCATGAAACATTGTCCCTTTTCACTAAAATATTCACCAAAAATACAAATTTCACCGGAATCCGATGGGGACTGCTGTGTCTCGTTCAGCCAGTATAGGAGCACATTTGGGAGCGATTTCGAGTCAATCGGTCCAAAGACCTGGAAGCTATTGAAAAAATGGGCCGAGGTTTTCATGAAAAATGGTCACTTTTTTCTTTAAAATATTCGCCAAAAATACAAATTTCACCGGAATCCAATGGGAACTGCTGTGTCTCGTTCAGCCAGTATAGGAGCACATTTGGGAGCGATTTCGAGTCAATCGGTCCAAAGACCTGGAAGCTATTGAAAAAATGGGCCGAGGTTTTCATGAAAAATGGTCACTTTTTTCTTTAAAATATTCGCCAAAAATACAAATTCCACCGGAATCCAATGGGAACTGCTGTCCCTCGTTCAGCCAGTAGAGGACCACATTCGTGCCGAATTTCGAGTCAATCGGTCAAAAGACGACCGTAACCCTAACCCTAGCCCCATAACCCTAACCCTAACCCTAACCCTAACCCTAGCCCCATAACCCTAACCCTAACCCTAACCCTAACCCTAACCCTAACTCCAGCCTTAAGGCAGTCTCATGAAACATTGTCCCTTTTCACTAAAATATTCACCAAAAATACAAATTTCACCGGAATCCGATGGGGACTGCTGTGTCTCGTTCAGCCAGTATAGGAGCACATTTGGGAGCGATTTCGAGTCAATCGGTCCAAAGACCTGGAAGCTATTGAAAAAATGGGCCGAGGTTTTCATGAAAAATGGTCACTTTTTTCTTTAAAATATTCACCAAAAATACAAATTTCACCGGAATCCAATGGGAACTGCTGTGTCTCGTTCAGCCAGTATAGGAGCACATTTGGAAGCGATTTCGAGTCAATCGGTCCAAAGACCTGGAAGCTATTGAAAAAATGGGCCGAGGTTTTCATGAAAAATGGTCACTTTTTTCTTTAAAATATTCGCCAAAAATACAAATTCCACCGGAATCCAATGGGAACTGCTGTCCCTCGTTCAGCCAGTAGAGGACCACATTCGTGCCGAATTTCGAGTCAATCGGTCAAAAGACGACCGTAACCCTAACCCTAGCCCCATAACCCTAACCCTAACCCTAACCCTAGCCCCATAACCCTAACCCTAACCCTAACCCTAACCCTAACCCTAACTCCAGCCTTAAGGCAGTCTCATGAAACATTGTCCCTTTTCACTAAAATATTCACCAAAAATACAAATTTCACCGGAATCCGATGGGGACTGCTGTGTCTCGTTCAGCCAGTATAGGAGCACATTTGGGAGCGATTTCGAGTCAATCGGTCCAAAGACCTGGAAGCTATTGAAAAAATGGGCCGAGGTTTTCATGAAAAATGGTCACTTTTTTCTTTAAAATATTCACCAAAAATACAAATTTCACCGGAATCCAATGGGAACTGCTGTGTCTCGTTCAGCCAGTATAGGAGCACATTTGGGAGCGATTTCGAGTCAATCGGTCCAAAGACCTGGAAGCTATTGAAAAAATGGGCCGAGGTTTTCATGAAAAATGTTCACTTTTTTCTTTAAAATATTCGCCAAAAATACAAATTCCACCGGAATCCAATGGGAACTGCTGTCCCTCGTTCAGCCAGTAGAGGACCACATTCGTGCCGAATTTCGAGTCAATCGGTCAAAAGACGACCGTAACCCTAACCCTAGCCCCATAACCCTAACCCTAACCCTAACCCTAGCCCCATAACCCTAACCCTAACCCTAACCCTAACCCTAACCCTAACTCCAGCCTTAAGGCAGTCTCATGAAACATTGTCCCTTTTCACTAAAATATTCACCAAAAATACAAATTTCACCGGAATCCGATGGGGACTGCTGTGTCTCGTTCAGCCAGTATAGGAGCACATTTGGGAGCGATTTCGAGTCAATCGGTCCAAAGACCTGGAAGCTATTGAAAAAATGGGCCGAGGTTTTCATGAAAAATGGTCACTTTTTTCTTTAAAATATTCGCCAAAAATACAAATTTCACCGGAATCCAATGGGAACTGCTGTGTCTCGTTCAGCCAGTATAGGAGCACATTTGGGAGCGATTTCGAGTCAATCGGTCCAAAGACCTGGAAGCTATTGAAAAAATGGGCCGAGGTTTTCATGAAAAATGGTCACTTTTTTCTTTAAAATATTCGCCAAAAATGCAAATTCCACCGGAATCCAATGGGAACTGCTGTCCCTCGTTCAGCCAGTAGAGGACCACATTCGTGCCGAATTTCGAGTCAATCGGTCAAAAGACGACCGTAACCCTAACCCTAGCCCCATAACCCTAACCCTAACCCTAACCCTAGCCCCATAACCCTAACCCTAACCCTAACCCTAACCCTAACTCCAGCCTTAAGGCAGTCTCATGAAACATTGTCCCTTTTCACTAAAATATTCACCAAAAATACAAATTTCACCGGAATCCGATGGGGACTGCTGTGTCTCGTTCAGCCAGTATAGGAGCACATTTGGGAGCGATTTCGAGTCAATCGGTCCAAAGACCTGGAAGCTATTGAAAAAATGGGCCGAGGTTTTCATGAAAAATGGTCACTTTTTTCTTTAAAATATTCGCCAAAAATACAAATTTCACCGGAATCCAATGGGAACTGCTGTGTCTCGTTCAGCCAGTATAGGAGCACATTTGGGAGCGATTTCGAGTCAATCGGTCCAAAGACCTGGAAGCTATTGAAAAAATGGGCCGAGGTTTTCATGAAAAATGGTCACTTTTTTCTTTAAAATATTCGCCAAAAATGCAAATTCCACCGGAATCCAATGGGAACTGCTGTCCCTCGTTCAGCCAGTAGAGGACCACATTCGTGCCGAATTTCGAGTCAATCGGTCAAAAGACGACCGTAACCCTAACCCTAGCCCCATAACCCTAACCCTAACCCTAACCCTAGCCCCATAACCCTAACCCTAACCCTAACCCTAACCCTAACTCCAGCCTTAAGGCAGTCTCATGAAACATTGTCCCTTTTCACTAAAATATTCACCAAAAATACAAATTTCACCGGAATCCGATGGGGACTGCTGTGTCTCGTTCAGCCAGTATAGGAGCACATTTGGGAGCGATTTCGAGTCAATCGGTCCAAAGACCTGGAAGCTATTGAAAAAATGGGCCGAGGTTTTCATGAAAAATGGTCACTTTTTTCTTTAAAATATTCGCCAAAAATACAAATTTCACCGGAATCCAATGGGAACTGCTGTGTCTCGTTCAGCCAGTATAGGAGCACATTTGGGAGCGATTTCGAGTCAATCGGTCCAAAGACCTGGAAGCTATTGAAAAAATGGGCCGAGGTTTTCATGAAAAATGGTCACTTTTTTCTTTAAAATATTCGCCAAAAATACAAATTCCACCGGAATCCAATGGGAACTGCTGTCCCTCGTTCAGCCAGTAGAGGACCACATTCGTGCCGAATTTCGAGTCAATGGGTCAAAAGACGACCGTAACCCTAACCCTAGCCCCATAACCCTAACCATAACCCTAACCCTAACCCTAGCCCCATAACCCTAACCCTAACCCTAACCCTAACCCTAACTCCAGCCTTAAGGCAGTCTCATGAAACATTGTCCCTTTTCACTAAAATATTCACCAAAAATACAAATTTCACCGGAATCCAATGGGGACTGCTGTGTCTCGTTCAGCCAGTATAGGAGCACATTTGGGAGCGATTTCGAGTCAATCGGTCCAAAGACCTGGAAGCTATTGAAAAAATGGGCCGAGGTTTTCATGAAAAATGGTCACTTTTTTCTTTAAAATATTCGCCAAAAATACAAATTCCACCGGAATCCAATGGGAACTGCTGTCCCTCGTTCAGCCAGTAGAGGACCACATTCGTGCCGAATTTCGAGTCAATCGGTCAAAAGACGACCGTAACCCTAACCCTAGCCCCATAACCCTAACCCTAACCCTAACCCTAACTCCAGCCTTAAGGCAGTCTCATGAAACATTGTCCCTTTTCACTAAAATATTCACCAAAAATACAAATTTCACCGGAATCCGATGGGGACTGCTGTGTCTCGTTCAGCCAGTATAGGAGCACATTTGGGAGCGATTTCGAGTCAATCGGTCCAAAGACCTGGAAGCTATTGAAAAAATGGGCCGAGGTTTTCATGAAAAATGGTCACTTTTTTCTTTAAAATATTCGCCAAAAATACAAATTCCACCGGAATCCAATGGGAACTGCTGTCCCTCGTTCAGCCAGTAGAGGACCACATTCGTGCCGAATTTCGAGTCAATGGGTCAAAAGACGACCGTAACCCTAACCCTAGCCCCATAACCCTAACCATAACCCTAACCCTAACCCTAGCCCCATAACCCTAACCCTAACCCTAACCCTAACCCTAACTCCAGCCTTAAGGCAGTTTCATGAAACATTGTCCCTTTTCACTAAAATATTCACCAAAAATACAAATTTCACCGGAATCCAATGGGGACTGCTGTGTCTCGTTCAGCCAGTATAGGAGCACATTTGGGAGCGATTTCGAGTCAATCGGTCCAAAGACCTGGAAGCTATTGAAAAAATGGGCCGAGGTTTTCATGAAAAATGGTCACTTTTTTCTTTAAAATATTCGCCAAAAATACAAATTCCACCGGAATCCAATGGGAACTGCTGTCCCTCGTTCAGCCAGTAGAGGACCACATTCGTGCCGAATTTCGAGTCAATCGGTCAAAAGACGACCGTAACCCTAACCCTAGCCCCATAACCCTAACCCTAACCCTAACCCTAACCCTAACTCCAGCCTTAAGGCAGTCTCATGAAACATTGTCCCTTTTCACTAAAATATTCACCAAAAATACAAATTTCACCGGAATCCAATGGGAACTGCTGTGTCTCGTTCAGCCAGTATAGGAGCACATTTGGGAGCGATTTCGAGTCAATCGGTCCAAAGACCTGGAAGCTATTGAAAAAATGGGCCGAGGTTTTCATGAAAAATGGTCAATTTTTTCTTTAAAATATTCGCCAAAAATACAAATTCCACCGGAATCCAATGGGAACTGCTGTCCCTCGTTCAGCCAGTAGAGGACCACATTCGTGCCGAATTTCGAGTCAATCGGTCAAAAGACGACCGTAACCCTAACCCTAGCCCCATAACCCTAACTCTAACCCTAACCCTAACCCTAGCCCCATAACCCTAACCCTAACCCTAACCCTAACCCTAACTCCAGCCTTAAGGCAGTCTCATGAAACATTGTCCCTTTTCACTAAAATATTCACCAAAAATACAAATTTCACCGGAATCCGATGGGGACTGCTGTGTCTCGTTCAGCCAGTATAGGAGCACATTTGGGAGCGATTTCGAGTCAATCGGTCCAAAGACCTGGAAGCTATTGAAAAAATGGGCCGAGGTTTTCATGAAAAATGGTCACTTTTTTCTTTAAAATATTCGCCAAAAATACAAATTTCACCGGAATCCAATGGGAACTGCTGTGTCTCGTTCAGCCAGTATAGGAGCACATTTGGGAGCGATTTCGAGTCAATCGGTCCAAAGACCTGGAAGCTATTGAAAAAATGGGCCGAGGTTTTCATGAAAAATGGTCAATTTTTTCTTTAAAATATTCGCCAAAAATACAAATTCCACCGGAATCCAATGGGAACTGCTGTCCCTCGTTCAGCCAGTAGAGGACCACATTCGTGCCGAATTTCGAGTCAATCGGTCAAAAGACGACCGTAACCCTAACCCTAGCCCCATAACCCTAACCCTAACCCTAACCCTAACTCCAGCCTTAAGGCAGTCTCATGAAACATTGTCCCTTTTCACTAAAATATTCACCAAAAATACAAATTTCACCGGAATCCAATGGGAACTGCTGTGTCTCTTTCAGTCAGTATAGGAGCACATTTGGGAGCGATTTCGAGTCAATCGGTCCAAAGACCTGGAAGCTATTGAAAAAATGGGCCGAGGTTTTCATGAAAAATGGTCACTTTTTTCTTTAAAATATTCGCCAAAAATACAAATTTCACCGGAATCCAATGGGAACTGCTGTGTCTCGTTCAGCCAGTATAGGAGCACATTTGGGAGCGATTTCGAGTCAATCGGTCCAAAGACCTGGAAGCTATTGAAAAAATGGGCCGAGGTTTTCATGAAAAATGGTCACTTTTTTCTTTAAAATATTCGCCAAAAATACAAATTCCACCGGAATCCAATGGGAACTGCTGTCCCTCGTTCAGCCAGTAGAGGACCACATTTGTGCCGAATTTCGAGTCAATCGGTCAAAAGACGACCGTAACCCTAACCCTAGCCCCATAACCCTAACCCTAACCCTAACCCTAACCCTAACTCCAGCCTTAAGGCAGTCTCATGAAACATTGTCCCTTTTCACTAAAATATTCACCAAAAATACAAATTTCACCGGAATCCAATGGGGACTGCTGTGTCTCGTTCAGCCAGTATAGGAGCACATTTGGGAGCGATTTCGAGTCAATCGGTCCAAAGACCTGGAAGCTATTGAAAAAATGGGCCGAGGTTTTCATGAAAAATGGTCACTTTTTTCTTTAAAATATTCGCCAAAAATACAAATTCCACCGGAATCCAATGGGAACTGCTGTCCCTCGTTCAGCCAGTAGAGGACCACATTCGTGCCGAATTTCGAGTCAATCGGTCAAAAGACGACCGTAACCCTAACCCTAGCCCCATAACCCTAACCCTAACCCTAACCCTAACCCTAACCCTAACTCCAGCCTTAAGGCAGTCTCATGAAACATTGTCCCTTTTCACTAAAATATTCACCAAAAATACAAATTTCACCGGAATCCAATGGGAACTGCTGTCCCTCGTTCAGCCAGTATAGGAGCACATTTGGGAGCGATTTCGAGTCAATCGGTCCAAAGACCTGGAAGCTATTGAAAAAATGGGCCGAGGTTTTCATGAAAAATGGTCACTTTTTTCTTTAAAATATTCGCCAAAAATACAAATTTCACCGGAATCCAATGGGAACTGCTGTGTCTCGTTCAGCCAGTATAGGAGCACATTTGGGAGCGATTTCGAGTCAATCGGTCCAAAGACCTGGAAGCTATTGAAAAAATGGGCCGAGGTTTTCATGAAAAATGGTCACTTTTTTCTTTAAAATATTCGCCAAAAATACAAATTCCACCGGAATCCAATGGGAACTGCTGTCCCTCGTTCAGCCAGTAGAGGACCACATTCGTGCCGAATTTCGAGTCAATGGGTCAAAAGACGACCGTAACTCTAACCCTAGCCCCATAACCCTAACCATAACCCTAACCCTAACCCTAGCCCCATAACCCTAACCCTAACCCTAACCCTAACCCTAACTCCAGCCTTAAGGCAGTCTCATGAAACATTGTCCCTTTTCACTAAAATATTCACCAAAAATACAAATTTCACCGGAATCCAATGGGGACTGCTGTGTCTCGTTCAGCCAGTATAGGAGCACATTTGGGAGCGATTTCGAGTCAATCGGTCCAAAGACCTGGAAGCTATTGAAAAAATGGGCCGAGGTTTTCATGAAAAATGGTCACTTTTTTCTTTAAAATATTCGCCAAAAATACAAATTCCACCGGAATCCAATGGGAACTGCTGTCCCTCGTTCAGCCAGTAGAGGACCACATTCGTGCCGAATTTCGAGTCAATCGGTCAAAAGACGACCGTAACCCTAACCCTAGCCCCATAACCCTAACCCTAACCCTAACCCTAACCCTAACCCTAACTCCAGCCTTAAGGCAGTCTCATGAAACATTGTCCCTTTTCACTAAAATATTCACCAAAAATACAAATTTCACCGGAATCCAATGGGAACTGCTGTGTCTCGTTCAGCCAGTATAGGAGCACATTTGGGAGCGATTTCGAGTCAATCGGTCCAAAGACCTGGAAGCTATTGAAAAAATGGGCCGAGGTTTTCATGAAAAATGGTCAATTTTTTCTTTAAAATATTCGCCAAAAATACAAATTCCACCGGAATCCAATGGGAACTGCTGTCCCTCGTTCAGCCAGTAGAGGACCACATTCGTGCCGAATTTCGAGTCAATCGGTCAAAAGACGACCGTAACCCTAACCCTAGCCCCATAACCCTAACCCTAACCCTAACCCTAACCCTAACCCTAACTCCAGCCTTAAGGCAGTCTCATGAAACATTGTCCCTTTTCACTAAAATATTCACCAAAAATACAAATTTCACCGGAATCCAATGGGAACTGCTGTGTCTCTTTCAGTCAGTATAGGAGCACATTTGGGAGCGATTTCGAGTCAATCGGTCCAAAGACCTGGAAGCTATTGAAAAAATGGGCCGAGGTTTTCATGAAAAATGGTCACTTTTTGCTTTAAAATATTCGCCAAAAATACAAATTCCACCGGAATCCAATGGGAACTGCTGTCCCTCGTTCAGCCAGTAGAGGACCACATTCGTGCCGAATTTCGAGTCAATCGGTCAAAAGACGACCGTAACCCTAACCCTAGCCCCATAACCCTAACTCTAACCCTAACCCTAACCCTAGCCCCATAACCCTAACCCTAACCCTAACCCTAACCCTAACCCTAACCCTAACTCCAGCCTTAAGGCAGTCTCATGAAACATTGTCCCTTTTCACTAAAATATTCACCAAAAATACAAATTTCACCGGAATCCGATGGGGACTGCTGTGTCTCGTTCAGCCAGTATAGGAGCACATTTGGGAGCGATTTCGAGTCAATCGGTCCAAAGACCTGGAAGCTATTGAAAAAATGGGCCGAGGTTTTCATGAAAAATGGTCACTTTTTTCTTTAAAATATTCGCCAAAAATACAAATTTCACCGGAATCCAATGGGAACTGCTGTGTCTCGTTCAGCCAGTATAGGAGCACATTTGGGAGCGATTTCGAGTCAATCGGTCCAAAGACCTGGAAGCTATTGAAAAAATGGGCCGAGGTTTTCATGAAAAATGGTCACTTTTTTCTTTAAAATATTCGCCAAAAATGCAAATTCCACCGGAATCCAATGGGAACTGCTGTCCCTCGTTCAGCCAGTAGAGGACCACATTCGTGCCGAATTTCGAGTCAATCGGTCAAAAGACGACCGTAACCCTAACCCTAGCCCCATAACCCTAACCCTAACCCTAACCCTAGCCCCATAACCCTAACCCTAACCCTAACCCTAACCCTAACTCCAGCCTTAAGGCAGTCTCATGAAACATTGTCCCTTTTCACTAAAATATTCACCAAAAATACAAATTTCACCGGAATCCGATGGGGACTGCTGTGTCTCGTTCAGCCAGTATAGGAGCACATTTGGGAGCGATTTCGAGTCAATCGGTCCAAAGACCTGGAAGCTATTGAAAAAATGGGCCGAGGTTTTCATGAAAAATGGTCACTTTTTTCTTTAAAATATTCGCCAAAAATACAAATTTCACCGGAATCCAATGGGAACTGCTGTGTCTCGTTCAGCCAGTATAGGAGCACATTTGGGAGCGATTTCGAGTCAATCGGTCCAAAGACCTGGAAGCTATTGAAAAAATGGGCCGAGGTTTTCATGAAAAATGGTCACTTTTTTCTTTAAAATATTCGCCAAAAATGCAAATTCCACCGGAATCCAATGGGAACTGCTGTCCCTCGTTCAGCCAGTAGAGGACCACATTCGTGCCGAATTTCGAGTCAATCGGTCAAAAGACGACCGTAACCCTAACCCTAGCCCCATAACCCTAACCCTAACCCTAACCCTAGCCCCATAACCCTAACCCTAACCCTAACCCTAACCCTAACTCCAGCCTTAAGGCAGTCTCATGAAACATTGTCCCTTTTCACTAAAATATTCACCAAAAATACAAATTTCACCGGAATCCGATGGGGACTGCTGTGTCTCGTTCAGCCAGTATAGGAGCACATTTGGGAGCGATTTCGAGTCAATCGGTCCAAAGACCTGGAAGCTATTGAAAAAATGGGCCGAGGTTTTCATGAAAAATGGTCACTTTTTTCTTTAAAATATTCGCCAAAAATACAAATTTCACCGGAATCCAATGGGAACTGCTGTGTCTCGTTCAGCCAGTATAGGAGCACATTTGGGAGCGATTTCGAGTCAATCGGTCCAAAGACCTGGAAGCTATTGAAAAAATGGGCCGAGGTTTTCATGAAAAATGGTCACTTTTTTCTTTAAAATATTCGCCAAAAATACAAATTCCACCGGAATCCAATGGGAACTGCTGTCCCTCGTTCAGCCAGTAGAGGACCACATTCGTGCCGAATTTCGAGTCAATGGGTCAAAAGACGACCGTAACCCTAACCCTAGCCCCATAACCCTAACCATAACCCTAACCCTAACCCTAGCCCCATAACCCTAACCCTAACCCTAACCCTAACCCTAACTCCAGCCTTAAGGCAGTCTCATGAAACATTGTCCCTTTTCACTAAAATATTCACCAAAAATACAAATTTCACCGGAATCCAATGGGGACTGCTGTGTCTCGTTCAGCCAGTATAGGAGCACATTTGGGAGCGATTTCGAGTCAATCGGTCCAAAGACCTGGAAGCTATTGAAAAAATGGGCCGAGGTTTTCATGAAAAATGGTCACTTTTTTCTTTAAAATATTCGCCAAAAATACAAATTCCACCGGAATCCAATGGGAACTGCTGTCCCTCGTTCAGCCAGTAGAGGACCACATTCGTGCCGAATTTCGAGTCAATCGGTCAAAAGACGACCGTAACCCTAACCCTAGCCCCATAACCCTAACCCTAACCCTAACCCTAACTCCAGCCTTAAGGCAGTCTCATGAAACATTGTCCCTTTTCACTAAAATATTCACCAAAAATACAAATTTCACCGGAATCCGATGGGGACTGCTGTGTCTCGTTCAGCCAGTATAGGAGCACATTTGGGAGCGATTTCGAGTCAATCGGTCCAAAGACCTGGAAGCTATTGAAAAAATGGGCCGAGGTTTTCATGAAAAATGGTCAATTTTTTCTTTAAAATATTCGCCAAAAATACAAATTCCACCGGAATCCAATGGGAACTGCTGTCCCTCGTTCAGCCAGTAGAGGACCACATTCGTGCCGAATTTCGAGTCAATCGGTCAAAAGACGACCGTAACCCTAACCCTAGCCCCATAACCCTAACTCTAACCCTAACCCTAACCCTAGCCCCATAACCCTAACCCTAACCCTAACCCTAACCCTAACTCCAGCCTTAAGGCAGTCTCATGAAACATTGTCCCTTTTCACTAAAATATTCACCAAAAATACAAATTTCACCGGAATCCGATGGGGACTGCTGTGTCTCGTTCAGCCAGTATAGGAGCACATTTGGGAGCGATTTCGAGTCAATCGGTCCAAAGACCTGGAAGCTATTGAAAAAATGGGCCGAGGTTTTCATGAAAAATGGTCACTTTTTTCTTTAAAATATTCGCCAAAAATACAAATTTCACCGGAATCCAATGGGAACTGCTGTGTCTCGTTCAGCCAGTATAGGAGCACATTTGGGAGCGATTTCGAGTCAATCGGTCCAAAGACCTGGAAGCTATTGAAAAAATGGGCCGAGGTTTTCATGAAAAATGGTCAATTTTTTCTTTAAAATATTCGCCAAAAATACAAATTCCACCGGAATCCAATGGGAACTGCTGTCCCTCGTTCAGCCAGTAGAGGACCACATTCGTGCCGAATTTCGAGTCAATCGGTCAAAAGACGACCGTAACCCTAACCCTAGCCCCATAACCCTAACCCTAACCCTAACCCTAACTCCAGCCTTAAGGCAGTCTCATGAAACATTGTCCCTTTTCACTAAAATATTCACCAAAAATACAAATTTCACCGGAATCCAATGGGAACTGCTGTGTCTCTTTCAGTCAGTATAGGAGCACATTTGGGAGCGATTTCGAGTCAATCGGTCCAAAGACCTGGAAGCTATTGAAAAAATGGGCCGAGGTTTTCATGAAAAATGGTCACTTTTTTCTTTAAAATATTCGCCAAAAATACAAATTCCACCGGAATCCAATGGGAACTGCTGTCCCTCGTTCAGCCAGTAGAGGACCACATTCGTGCCGAATTTCGAGTCAATCGGTCAAAAGACGACCGTAACCCTAACCCTAGCCCCATAACCCTAACTCTAACCCTAACCCTAACCCTAGCCCCATAACCCTAACCCTAACCCTAACCCTAACCCTAACCCTAACTCCAGCCTTAAGGCAGTCTCATGAAACATTGTCCCTTTTCACTAAAATATTCACCAAAAATACAAATTTCACCGGAATCCGATGGGGACTGCTGTGTCTCGTTCAGCCAGTATAGGAGCACATTTGGGAGCGATTTCGAGTCAATCGGTCCAAAGACCTGGAAGCTATTGAAAAAATGGGCCGAGGTTTTCATGAAAAATGGTCACTTTTTTCTTTAAAATATTCGCCAAAAATACAAATTCCACCGGAATCCAATGGGAACTGCTGTCCCTCGTTCAGCCAGTAGAGGACCACATTCGTGCCGAATTTCGAGTCAATGGGTCAAAAGACGACCGTAACCCTAACCCTAGCCCCATAACCCTAACCATAACCCTAACCCTAACCCTAGCCCCATAACCCTAACCCTAACCCTAACCCTAACCCTAACTCCAGCCTTAAGGCAGTCTCATGAAACATTGTCCCTTTTCACTAAAATATTCACCAAAAATACAAATTTCACCGGAATCCAATGGGGACTGCTGTGTCTCGTTCAGCCAGTATAGGAGCACATTTGGGAGCGATTTCGAGTCAATCGGTCCAAAGACCTGGAAGCTATTGAAAAAATGGGCCGAGGTTTTCATGAAAAATGGTCACTTTTTTCTTTAAAATATTCGCCAAAAATACAAATTCCACCGGAATCCAATGGGAACTGCTGTCCCTCGTTCAGCCAGTAGAGGACCACATTCGTGCCGAATTTCGAGTCAATCGGTCAAAAGACGACCGTAACCCTAACCCTAGCCCCATAACCCTAACCCTAACCCTAACCCTAACCCTAACTCCAGCCTTAAGGCAGTCTCATGAAACATTGTCCCTTTTCACTAAAATATTCACCAAAAATACAAATTTCACCGGAATCCAATGGGAACTGCTGTGTCTCGTTCAGCCAGTATAGGAGCACATTTGGGAGCGATTTCGAGTCAATCGGTCCAAAGACCTGGAAGCTATTGAAAAAATGGGCCGAGGTTTTCATGAAAAATGGTCAATTTTTTCTTTAAAATATTCGCCAAAAATACAAATTCCACCGGAATCCAATGGGAACTGCTGTCCCTCGTTCAGCCAGTAGAGGACCACATTCGTGCCGAATTTCGAGTCAATCGGTCAAAAGACGACCGTAACCCTAACCCTAGCCCCATAACCCTAACCCTAACCCTAACCCTAACTCCAGCCTTAAGGCAGTCTCATGAAACATTGTCCCTTTTCACTAAAATATTCACCAAAAATACAAATTTCACCGGAATCCAATGGGAACTGCTGTGTCTCTTTCAGTCAGTATAGGAGCACATTTGGGAGCGATTTCGAGTCAATCGGTCCAAAGACCTGGAAGCTATTGAAAAAATGGGCCGAGGTTTTCATGAAAAATGGTCACTTTTTTCTTTAAAATATTCGCCAAAAATACAAATTCCACCGGAATCCAATGGGAACTGCTGTCCCTCGTTCAGCCAGTAGAGGACCACATTCGTGCCGAATTTCGAGTCAATCGGTCAAAAGACGACCGTAACCCTAACCCTAGCCCCATAACCCTAACTCTAACCCTAACCCTAACCCTAGCCCCATAACCCTAACCCTAACCCTAACCCTAACCCTAACTCCAGCCTTAAGGCAGTCTCATGAAACATTGTCCCTTTTCACTAAAATATTCACCAAAAATACAAATTTCACCGGAATCCGATGGGGACTGCTGTGTCTCGTTCAGCCAGTATAGGAGCACATTTGGGAGCGATTTCGAGTCAATCGGTCCAAAGACCTGGAAGCTATTGAAAAAATGGGCCGAGGTTTTCATGAAAAATGGTCACTTTTTTCTTTAAAATATTCGCCAAAAATACAAATTTCACCGGAATCCAATGGGAACTGCTGTGTCTCGTTCAGCCAGTATAGGAGCACATTTGGGAGCGATTTCGAGTCAATCGGTCCAAAGACCTGGAAGCTATTGAAAAAATGGGCCGAGGTTTTCATGAAAAATGGTCAATTTTTTCTTTAAAATATTCGCCAAAAATACAAATTCCACCGGAATCCAATGGGAACTGCTGTCCCTCGTTCAGCCAGTAGAGGACCACATTCGTGCCGAATTTCGAGTCAATCGGTCAAAAGACGACCGTAACCCTAACCCTAGCCCCATAACCCTAACCCTAACCCTAACCCTAACTCCAGCCTTAAGGCAGTCTCATGAAACATTGTCCCTTTTCACTAAAATATTCACCAAAAATACAAATTTCACCGGAATCCAATGGGAACTGCTGTGTCTCTTTCAGTCAGTATAGGAGCACATTTGGGAGCGATTTCGAGTCAATCGGTCCAAAGACCTGGAAGCTATTGAAAAAATGGGCCGAGGTTTTCATGAAAAATGGTCACTTTTTTCTTTAAAATATTCGCCAAAAATACAAATTCCACCGGAATCCAATGGGAACTGCTGTCCCTCGTTCAGCCAGTAGAGGACCACATTCGTGCCGAATTTCGAGTCAATCGGTCAAAAGACGACCGTAACCCTAACCCTAGCCCCATAACCCTAACTCTAACCCTAACCCTAACCCTAGCCCCATAACCCTAACCCTAACCCTAACCCTAACCCTAACCCTAACTCCAGCCTTAAGGCAGTCTCATGAAACATTGTCCCTTTTCACTAAAATATTCACCAAAAATACAAATTTCACCGGAATCCGATGGGGACTGCTGTGTCTCGTTCAGCCAGTATAGGAGCACATTTGGGAGCGATTTCGAGTCAATCGGTCCAAAGACCTGGAAGCTATTGAAAAAATGGGCCGAGGTTTTCATGAAAAATGGTCACTTTTTTCTTTAAAATATTCGCCAAAAATACAAATTCCACCGGAATCCAATGGGAACTGCTGTCCCTCGTTCAGCCAGTAGAGGACCACATTCGTGCCGAATTTCGAGTCAATCGGTCAAAAGACGACCGTAACCCTAACCCTAGCCCCATAACCCTAACCCTAACCCTAACCCTAACTCCAGCCTTAAGGCAGTCTCATGAAACATTGTCCCTTTTCACTAAAATATTCACCAAAAATACAAATTTCACCGGAATCCAATGGGAACTGCTGTGTCTCGTTCAGCCAGTATAGGAGCACATTTGGGAGCGATTTCGAGTCAATCGGTCCAAAGACCTGGAAGCTATTGAAAAAATGGGCCGAGGTTTTCATGAAAAATGGTCACTTTTTTCTTTAAAATATTCGCCAAAAATACAAATTCCACCGGAATCCAATGGGAACTGCTGTCCCTCGTTCAGCCAGTAGAGGACCACATTCGTGCCGAATTTCGAGTCAATCGGTCAAAAGACGACCGTAACCCTAACCCTAGCCCCATAACCCTAACCCTAACCCTAACCCTAACCCTAGCCCCATAACCCTAACCCTAACCCTAACCCTAACCCTAACCCTAACTCCAGCCTTAAGGCAGTCTCATGAAACATTGTCCCTTTTCACTAAAATATTCACCAAAAATACAAATTTCACCGGAATCCAATGGGGACTGCTGCGTCTCGTTCAGCCAGTATAGGAGCACATTTGGGAGCGATTTCGAGTCAATCGGTCCAAAGACCTGGAAGCTATTGAAAAAATGGGCCGAGGTTTTCATGAAAAATGGTCACTTTTTTCTTTAAAATATTCGCCAAAAATACAAATTCCACCGGAATCCAATGGGAACTGCTGTCCCTCGTTCAGCCAGTAGAGGACCACATTCGTGCCGAATTTCGAGTCAATCGGTCAAAAGACGACCGTAACCCTAACCCTAGCCCCATAACCCTAACCCTAACCCTAACCCTAACCCTAGCCCCATAACCCTAACCCTAACCCTAACCCTAACCCTAACCCTAACTCCAGCCTTAAGGCAGTCTCATGAAACATTGTCCCTTTTCACTAAAATATTCACCAAAAATACAAATTTCACCGGAATCCAATGGGAACTGCTGTGTCTCGTTCAGCCAGTATAGGAGCACATTTGGGAGCGATTTCGAGTCAATCGGTCCAAAGACCTGGAAGCTATTGAAAAAATGGGCCGAGGTTTTCATGAAAAATGGTCACTTTTTTCTTTAAAATATTCGCCAAAAATACAAATTTCACCGGAATCCAATGGGAACTGCTGTGTCTCGTTCAGCCAGTATAGGAGCACATTTGGGAGCGATTTCGAGTCAATCGGTCCAAAGACCTGGAAGCTATTGAAAAAATGGGCCGAGGTTTTCATGAAAAATGGTCACTTTTTTCTTTAAAATATTCGCCAAAAATACAAATTCCACCGGAATCCAATGGGAACTGCTGTCCCTCGTTCAGCCAGTAGAGGACCACATTCGTGCCGAATTTCGAGTCAATCGGTCAAAAGACGACCGTAACCCTAACCCTAGCCCCATAACCCTAACCCTAACCCTAACCCTAGCCCCATAACCCTAACCCTAACCCTAACCCTAACCCTAACCCTAACCCTAACTCCAGCCTTAAGGCAGTCTCATGAAACATTGTCCCTTTTCACTAAAATATTCACCAAAAATACAAATTTCACCGGAATCCGATGGGGACTGCTGTGTCTCGTTCAGCCAGTATAGGAGCACATTTGGGAGCGATTTCGAGTCAATCGGTCCAAAGACCTGGAAGCTATTGAAAAAATGGGCCGAGGTTTTCATGAAAAATGGTCACTTTTTTCTTTAAAATATTCGCCAAAAATACAAATTTCACCGGAATCCAATGGGAACTGCTGTGTCTCGTTCAGCCAGTATAGGAGCACATTTGGGAGCGATTTCGAGTCAATCGGTCCAAAGACCTGGAAGCTATTGAAAAAATGGGCCGAGGTTTTCATGAAAAATGGTCACTTTTTTCTTTAAAATATTCGCCAAAAATACAAATTCCACCGGAATCCAATGGGAACTGCTGTCCCTCGTTCAGCCAGTAGAGGACCACATTTGTGCCGAATTTCGAGTCAATCGGTCAAAAGACGACCGTAACCCTAACCCTAGCCCCATAACCCTAACCCTAACCCTAACCCTAACTCCAGCCTTAAGGCAGTCTCATGAAACATTGTCCCTTTTCACTAAAATATTCACCAAAAATACAAATTTCACCGGAATCCGATGGGGACTGCTGTGTCTCGTTCAGCCAGTATAGGAGCACATTTGGGAGCGATTTCGAGTCAATCGGTCCAAAGACCTGGAAGCTATTGAAAAAATGGGCCGAGGTTTTCATGAAAAATGGTCACTTTTTTCTTTAAAATATTCGCCAAAAATACAAATTCCACCGGAATCCAATGGGAACTGCTGTCCCTCGTTCAGCCAGTAGAGGACCACATTCGTGCCGAATTTCGAGTCAATCGGTCAAAAGACGACCGTAACCCTAACCCTAGCCCCATAACCCTAACTCTAACCCTAACCCTAACCCTAGCCCCATAACCCTAACCCTAACCCTAACCCTAACCCTAACCCTAACTCCAGCCTTAAGGCAGTCTCATGAAACATTGTCCCTTTTCACTAAAATATTCACCAAAAATACAAATTTCACCGGAATCCGATGGGGACTGCTGTGTCTCGTTCAGCCAGTATAGGAGCACATTTGGGAGCGATTTCGAGTCAATCGGTCCAAAGACCTGGAAGCTATTGAAAAAATGGGCCGAGGTTTTCATGAAAAATGGTCACTTTTTTCTTTAAAATATTCGCCAGAAATACAAATTCCACCGGAATCCAATGGGAACTGCTGTCCCTCCTTCAGCCAGTAGAGGACCACATTCGTGCCGAATTTCGAGTCAATCGGTCAAAAGACGACCGTAACCCTAACCCTAGCCCCATAACCCTAACCCTAACCCTAACCCTAACCCTAGCCCCATAACCCTAACCCTAACCCTAACCCTAACCCTAACCCTAACTCCAGCCTTAAGGCAGTCTCATGAAACATTGTCCCTTTTCACTAAAATATTCACCAAAAATACAAATTTCACCGGAATCCAATGGGAACTGCTGTGTCTCGTTCAGCCAGTATAGGAGCACATTTGGGAGCGATTTCGAGTCAATCGGTCCAAAGACCTGGAAGCTATTGAAAAAATGGGCCGAGGTTTTCATGAAAAATGGTCACTTTTTTCTTTAAAATATTCACCAAAAATACAAATTTCACCGGAATCCAATGGGAACTGCTGTGTCTCGTTCAGCCAGTATAGGAGCACATTTGGGAGCGATTTCGAGTCAATCGGTCCAAAGACCTGGAAGCTATTGAAAAAATGGGCCGAGGTTTTCATGAAAAATGGTCACTTTTTTCATTAAAATATTCGCCAAAAATACAAATTCCACTGGAATCCAATGGGAACTGCTGTCCCTCGTTCAGCCAGTAGAGGACCACATTCGTGCCGAATTTCGAGTCAATCGGTCAAAAGACGACCGTAACCCTAACCCTAGCCCCATAACCCTAACCCTAACCCTAACCCTAGCCCCATAACCCTAACCCTAACCCTAACCCTAACCCTAACCCTAACCCTAACTCCAGCCTTAAGGCAGTCTCATGAAACATTGTCCCTTTTCACTAAAATATTCACCAAAAATACAAATTTCACCGGAATCCGATGGGGACTGCTGTGTCTCGTTCAGCCAGTATAGGAGCACATTTGGGAGCGATTTCGAGTCAATCGGTCCAAAGACCTGGAAGCTATTGAAAAAATGGGCCGAGGTTTTCATGAAAAATGGTCACTTTTTTCTTTAAAATATTCGGCAAAAATACAAATTTCACCGGAATCCAATGGGAACTGCTGTGTCTCGTTCAGCCAGTATAGGAGCACATTTGGGAGCGATTTCGAGTCAATCGGTCCAAAGACCTGGAAGCTATTGAAAAAATGGGCCGAGGTTTTCATGAAAAATGGTCACTTTTTTCTTTAAAATATTCGCCAAAAATACAAATTCCACCGGAATCCAATGGGAACTGCTGTCCCTCGTTCAGCCAGTAGAGGACCACATTTGTGCCGAATTTCGAGTCAATCGGTCAAAAGACGACCGTAACCCTAACCCTAGCCCCATAACCCTAACCCTAACCCTAACCCTAACCCTAACTCCAGCCTTAAGGCAGTCTCATGAAACATTGTCCCTTTTCACTAAAATATTCACCAAAAATACAAATTTCACCGGAATCCGATGGGGACTGCTGTGTCTCGTTCAGCCAGTATAGGAGCACATTTGGGAGCGATTTCGAGTCAATCGGTCCAAAGACCTGGAAGCTATTGAAAAAATGGGCCGAGGTTTTCATGAAAAATGGTCACTTTTTTCTTTAAAATATTCGCCAAAAATACAAATTCCACCGGAATCCAATGGGAACTGCTGTCCCTCGTTCAGCCAGTAGAGGACCACATTCGTGCCGAATTTCGAGTCAATCGGTCAAAAGACGACCGTAACCCTAACCCTAGCCCCATAACCCTAACTCTAACCCTAACCCTAACCCTAGCCCCATAACCCTAACCCTAACCCTAACCCTAACCCTAACCCTATCTCCAGCCTTAAGGCAGTCTCATGAAACATTGTCCCTTTTCACTAAAATATTCACCAAAAATACAAATTTCACCGGAATCCGATGGGGACTGCTGTGTCTCGTTCAGCCAGTATAGGAGCACATTTGGGAGCAATTTCGAGTCAATCGGTCCAAAGACCTGGAAGCTATTGAAAAAATGGGCCGAGGTTTTCATGAAAAATGGTCACTTTTTTCTTTAAAATATTCGCCAGAAATACAAATTCCACCGGAATCCAATGGGAACTGCTGTCCCTCCTTCAGCCAGTAGAGGACCACATTCGTGCCGAATTTCGAGTCAATCGGTCAAAAGACGACCGTAACCCTAACCCTAGCCCCATAACCCTAACCCTAACCCTAACCCTAGCCCCATAACCCTAACCCTAACCCTAACCCTAACCCTAACTCCAGCCTTAAGGCAGTCTCATGAAACATTGTCCCTTTTCACTAAAATATTCACCAAAAATACAAATTTCACCGGAATCCAATGGGAACTGCTGTGTCTCGTTCAGCCAGTATAGGAGCACATTTGGGAGCGATTTCGAGTCAATCGGTCCAAAGACCTGGAAGCTATTGAAAAAATGGGCCGAGGTTTTCATGAAAAATGGTCACTTTTTTCTTTAAAATATTCGGCAAAAATACAAATTTCACCGGAATCCAATGGGAACTGCTGTGTCTCGTTCAGCCAGTATAGGAGCACATTTGGGAGCGATTTCGAGTCAATCGGTCCAAAGACCTGGAAGCTATTGAAAAAATGGGCCGAGGTTTTCATGAAAAATGGTCACTTTTTTCTTTAAAATATTCGCCAAAAATACAAATTCCACCGGAATCCAATGGGAACTGCTGTCCCTCGTTCAGCCAGTAGAGGACCACATTCGTGCCGAATTTCGAGTCAATCGGTCAAAAGACGACCGTAACCCTAACCCTAGCCCCATAACCCTAACCCTAACCCTAACCCTAGCCCCATAACCCTAACCCTAACCCTAACCCTAACTCCAGCCTTAAGGCAGTCTCATGAAACATTGTCCCTTTTCACTAAAATATTCACCAAAAATACAAATTTCACCGGAATCCGATGGGGACTGCTGTGTCTCGTTCAGCCAGTATAGGAGCACATTTGGGAGCGATTTCGAGTCAATCGGTCCAAAGACCTGGAAGCTATTGAAAAAATGGGCCGAGGTTTTCATGAAAAATGGTCACTTTTTTCTTTAAAATATTCGCCAAAAATACAAATTTCACCGGAATCCAATGGGAACTGCTGTGTCTCGTTCAGCCAGTATAGGAGCACATTTGGGAGCGATTTCGAGTCAATCGGTCCAAAGACCTGGAAGCTATTGAAAAAATGGGCCGAGGTTTTCATGAAAAATGGTCACTTTTTTCTTTAAAATATTCGCCAAAAATACAAATTCCACCGGAATCCAATGGGAACTGCTGTCCCTCGTTCAGCCAGTAGAGGACCACATTCGTGCCGAATTTCGAGTCAATCGGTCAAAAGACGACCGTAACCCTAACCCTAGCCCCATAACCCTAACCCTAACCCTAACCCTAGCCCCATAACCCTAACCCTAACCCTAACCCTAACCCTAACCCTAACCCTAACTCCAGCCTTAAGGCAGTCTCATGAAACATTGTCCCTTTTCACTAAAATATTCACCAAAAATACAAATTTCACCGGAATCCGATGGGGACTGCTGTGTCTCGTTCAGCCAGTATAGGAGCACATTTGGGAGCGATTTCGAGTCAATCGGTCCAAAGACCTGGAAGCTATTGAAAAAATGGGCCGAGGTTTTCATGAAAAATGGTCACTTTTTTCTTTAAAATATTCGCCAAAAATACAAATTTCACCGGAATCCAATGGGAACTGCTGTGTCTCGTTCAGCCAGTATAGGAGCACATTTGGGAGCGATTTCGAGTCAATCGGTCCAAAGACCTGGAAGCTATTGAAAAAATGGGCCGAGGTTTTCATGAAAAATGGTCACTTTTTTCTTTAAAATATTCGCCAAAAATACAAATTCCACCGGAATCCAATGGGAACTGCTGTCCCTCGTTCAGCCAGTAGAGGACCACATTTGTGCCGAATTTCGAGTCAATCGGTCAAAAGACGACCGTAACCCTAACCCTAGCCCCATAACCCTAACCCTAACCCTAACCCTAACCCTAACTCCAGCCTTAAGGCAGTCTCATGAAACATTGTCCCTTTTCACTAAAATATTCACCAAAAATACAAATTTCACCGGAATCCGATGGGGACTGCTGTGTCTCGTTCAGCCAGTATAGGAGCACATTTGGGAGCGATTTCGAGTCAATCGGTCCAAAGACCTGGAAGCCATTGAAAAAATGGGCCGAGGTTTTCATGAAAAATGGTCACTTTTTTCTTTAAAATATTCGCCAAAAATACAAATTTCACCGGAATCCAATGGGAACTGCTGTGTCTCGTTCAGCCAGTATAGGAGCACATTTGGGAGCGATTTCGAGTCAATCGGTCCAAAGACCTGGAAGCTATTGAAAAAATGGGCCGAGGTTTTCATGAAAAATGGTCACTTTTTTCTTTAAAATATTCGCCAAAAATACAAATTCCACCGGAATCCAATGGGAACTGCTGTCCCTCGTTCAGCCAGTAGAGGACCACATTCGTGCCGAATTTCGAGTCAATGGGTCAAAAGACGACCGTAACCCTAACCCTAGCCCCATAACCCTAACCATAACCCTAACCCTAACCCTAGCCCCATAACCCTAACCCTAACCCTAACCCTAACCCTAACTCCAGCCTTAAGGCAGTCTCATGAAACATTGTCCCTTTTCACTAAAATATTCACCAAAAATACAAATTTCACCGGAATCCAATGGGGACTGCTGTGTCTCGTTCAGCCAGTATAGGAGCACATTTGGGAGCGATTTCGAGTCAATCGGTCCAAAGACCTGGAAGCTATTGAAAAAATGGGCCGAGGTTTTCATGAAAAATGGTCACTTTTTTCTTTAAAATATTCGCCAAAAATACAAATTCCACCGGAATCCAATGGGAACTGCTGTCCCTCGTTCAGGCCAGTAGAGGACCACATTCGTGCCGAATTTCGAGTCAATCGGTCAAAAGACGACCGTAACCCTAACCCTAGCCCCATAACCCTAACCCTAACCCTAACCCTAACCCTAAACTCCAGCCTTAAGGCAGTCTCATGAAACATTGTCCCTTTTCACTAAAATATTCACCAAAAATACAAATTTCACCGGAATCCAATGGAACTGCTGTGTCTCGTTCAGCCAGTATAGGAGCACATTTGGGAGCGATTTCGAGTCAATCGGTCCAAAGACCTGGAAGCTATTGAAAAAATGGGCCGAGGTTTTCATGAAAAATGGTCAATTTTTTCTTTAAAATATTCGCCAAAAATACAAATTCCACCGGAATCCAATGGGAACTGCTGTCCCTCGTTCAGCCAGTAGAGGACCACATTCGTGCCGAATTTCGAGTCAATCGGTCAAAAGACGACCGTAACCCTAACCCTAGCCCCATAACCCTAACCCTAACCCTAACCCTAACCCTATCTCCAGCCTTAAGGCAGTCTCATGAAACATTGTCCCTTTTCACTAAAATATTCACCAAAAATACAAATTTCACCGGAATCCAATGGGAACTGCTGTGTCTCTTTCAGCCAGTATAGGAGCACATTTGGGAGCGATTTCGAGTCAATCGGTCCAAAGACCTGGAAGCTATTGAAAAAATGGGCCGAGGTTTTCATGAAAAATGGTCACTTTTTTCTTTAAAATATTCGCCAAAAATACAAATTCCACCGGAATCCAATGGGAACTGCTGTCCCTCGTTCAGCCAGTAGAGGACCACATTCGTGCCGAATTTCGAGTCAATCGGTCAAAAGACGACCGTAACCCTAACCCTAGCCCCATAACCCTAACTCTAACCCTAACCCTAACCCTAGCCCCATAACCCTAACCCTAACCCTAACCCTAACCCTAACTCCAGCCTTAAGGCAGTCTCATGAAACATTGTCCCTTTTCACTAAAATATTCACCAAAAATACAAATTTCACCGGAATCCGATGGGGACTGCTGTGTCTCGTTCAGCCAGTATAGGAGCACATTTGGGAGCGATTTCGAGTCAATCGGTCCAAAGACCTGGAAGCTATTGAAAAAATGGGCCGAGGTTTTCATGAAAAATGGTCACTTTTTTCTTTAAAATATTCGCCAAAAATGCAAATTCCACCGGAATCCAATGGGAACTGCTGTCCCTCGTTCAGCCAGTAGAGGACCACATTCGTGCCGAATTTCGAGTCAATCGGTCAAAAGACGACCGTAACCCTAACCCTAGCCCCATAACCCTAACCCTAACCCTAACCCTAGCCCCATAACCCTAACCCTAACCCTAACCCTAACCCTAACCCTAACCCTAACTCCAGCCTTAAGGCAGTCTCATGAAACATTGTCCCTTTTCACTAAAATATTCACCAAAAATACAAATTTCACCGGAATCCGATGGGGACTGCTGTGTCTCGTTCAGCCAGTATAGGAGCACATTTGGGAGCGATTTCGAGTCAATCGGTCCAAAGACCTGGAAGCTATTGAAAAAATGGGCCGAGGTTTTCATGAAAAATGGTCACTTTTTTCTTTAAAATATTCGCCAAAAATACAAATTTCACCGGAATCCAATGGGAACTGCTGTGTCTCGTTCAGCCAGTATAGGAGCACATTTGGGAGCGATTTCGAGTCAATCGGTCCAAAGACCTGGAAGCTATTGAAAAAATGGGCCGAGGTTTTCATGAAAAATGGTCACTTTTTTCTTTAAAATATTCGCCAAAAATACAAATTCCACCGGAATCCAATGGGAACTGCTGTCCCTCGTTCAGCCAGTAGAGGACCACATTCGTGCCGAATTTCGAGTCAATGGGTCAAAAGACGACCGTAACCCTAACCCTAGCCCCATAACCCTAACCATAACCCTAACCCTAACCCTAGCCCCATAACCCTAACCCTAACCCTAACCCTAACCCTAACTCCAGCCTTAAGGCAGTCTCATGAAACATTGTCCCTTTTCACTAAAATATTCACCAAAAATACAAATTTCACCGGAATCCAATGGGGACTGCTGTGTCTCGTTCAGCCAGTATAGGAGCACATTTGGGAGCGATTTCGAGTCAATCGGTCCAAAGACCTGGAAGCTATTGAAAAAATGGGCCGAGGTTTTCATGAAAAATGGTCACTTTTTTCTTTAAAATATTCGCCAAAAATACAAATTCCACCGGAATCCAATGGGAACTGCTGTCCCTCGTTCAGCCAGTAGAGGACCACATTCGTGCCGAATTTCGAGTCAATCGGTCAAAAGACGACCGTAACCCTAACCCTAGCCCCATAACCCTAACCCTAACCCTAACCCTAACCCTAACTCCAGCCTTAAGGCAGTCTCATGAAACATTGTCCCTTTTCACTAAAATATTCACCAAAAATACAAATTTCACCGGAATCCAATGGGAACTGCTGTGTCTCGTTCAGCCAGTATAGGAGCACATTTGGGAGCGATTTCGAGTCAATCGGTCCAAAGACCTGGAAGCTATTGAAAAAATGGGCCGAGGTTTTCATGAAAAATGGTCAATTTTTTCTTTAAAATATTCGCCAAAAATACAAATTCCACCGGAATCCAATGGGAACTGCTGTCCCTCGTTCAGCCAGTAGAGGACCACATTCGTGCCGAATTTCGAGTCAATCGGTCAAAAGACGACCGTAACCCTAACCCTAGCCCCATAACCCTAACCCTAACCCTAACCCTAACCCTATCTCCAGCCTTAAGGCAGTCTCATGAAACATTGTCCCTTTTCACTAAAATATTCACCAAAAATACAAATTTCACCGGAATCCAATGGGAACTGCTGTGTCTCTTTCAGCCAGTATAGGAGCACATTTGGGAGCGATTTCGAGTCAATCGGTCCAAAGACCTGGAAGCTATTGAAAAAATGGGCCGAGGTTTTCATGAAAAATGGTCACTTTTTTCTTTAAAATATTCGCCAAAAATACAAATTCCACCGGAATCCAATGGGAACTGCTGTCCCTCGTTCAGCCAGTAGAGGACCACATTCGTGCCGAATTTCGAGTCAATCGGTCAAAAGACGACCGTAACCCTAACCCTAGCCCCATAACCCTAACTCTAACCCTAACCCTAACCCTAGCCCCATAACCCTAACCCTAACCCTAACCCTAACCCTAACTCCAGCCTTAAGGCAGTCTCATGAAACATTGTCCCTTTTCACTAAAATATTCACCAAAAATACAAATTTCACCGGAATCCGATGGGGACTGCTGTGTCTCGTTCAGCCAGTATAGGAGCACATTTGGGAGCGATTTCGAGTCAATCGGTCCAAAGACCTGGAAGCTATTGAAAAAATGGGCCGAGGTTTTCATGAAAAATGGTCACTTTTTTCTTTAAAATATTCGCCAAAAATGCAAATTCCACCGGAATCCAATGGGAACTGCTGTCCCTCGTTCAGCCAGTAGAGGACCACATTCGTGCCGAATTTCGAGTCAATCGGTCAAAAGACGACCGTAACCCTAACCCTAGCCCCATAACCCTAACCCTAACCCTAACCCTAGCCCCATAACCCTAACCCTAACCCTAACCCTAACCCTAACCCTAACCCTAACTCCAGCCTTAAGGCAGTCTCATGAAACATTGTCCCTTTTCACTAAAATATTCACCAAAAATACAAATTTCACCGGAATCCGATGGGGACTGCTGTGTCTCGTTCAGCCAGTATAGGAGCACATTTGGGAGCGATTTCGAGTCAATCGGTCCAAAGACCTGGAAGCTATTGAAAAAATGGGCCGAGGTTTTCATGAAAAATGGTCACTTTTTTCTTTAAAATATTCGCCAAAAATACAAATTTCACCGGAATCCAATGGGAACTGCTGTGTCTCGTTCAGCCAGTATAGGAGCACATTTGGGAGCGATTTCGAGTCAATCGGTCCAAAGACCTGGAAGCTATTGAAAAAATGGGCCGAGGTTTTCATGAAAAATGGTCACTTTTTTCTTTAAAATATTCGCCAAAAATGCAAATTCCACCGGAATCCAATGGGAACTGCTGTCCCTCGTTCAGCCAGTAGAGGACCACATTCGTGCCGAATTTCGAGTCAATCGGTCAAAAGACGACCGTAACCCTAACCCTAGCCCCATAACCCTAACCCTAACCCTAACCCTAGCCCCATAACCCTAACCCTAACCCTAACCCTAACTCCAGCCTTAAGGCAGTCTCATGAAACATTGTCCCTTTTCACTAAAATATTCACCAAAAATACAAATTTCACCGGAATCCGATGGGGACTGCTGTGTCTCGTTCAGCCAGTATAGGAGCACATTTGGGAGCGATTTCGAGTCAATCGGTCCAAAGACCTGGAAGCTATTGAAAAAATGGGCCGAGGTTTTCATGAAAAATGGTCACTTTTTTCTTTAAAATATTCGCCAAAAATACAAATTTCACCGGAATCCAATGGGAACTGCTGTGTCTCGTTCAGCCAGTATAGGAGCACATTTGGGAGCGATTTCGAGTCAATCGGTCCAAAGACCTGGAAGCTATTGAAAAAATGGGCCGAGGTTTTCATGAAAAATGGTCACTTTTTTCTTTAAAATATTCGCCAAAAATACAAATTCCACCGGAATCCAATGGGAACTGCTGTCCCTCGTTCAGCCAGTAGAGGACCACATTCGTGCCGAATTTCGAGTCAATCGGTCAAAAGACGACCGTAACCCTAACCCTAGCCCCATAACCCTAACCCTAACCCTAACCCTAACCCTAGCCCCATAACCCTAACCCTAACCCTAACCCTAACCCTAACCCTAACTCCAGCCTTAAGGCAGTCTCATGAAACATTGTCCCTTTTCACTAAAATATTCACCAAAAATACAAATTTCACCGGAATCCGATGGAGACTGCTGTGTCTCGTTCAGCCAGTATAGGAGCACATTTGGGAGCGATTTCGAGTCAATCGGTCCAAAGACCTGGAAGCTATTGAAAAAATGGGCCGAGGTTTTCATGAAAAATGGTCACTTTTTTCTTTAAAATATTCGCCAAAAATACAAATTTCACCGGAATCCAATGGGAACTGCTGTGTCTCGTTCAGCCAGTATAGGAGCACATTTGGGAGCGATTTCGAGTCAATCGGTCCAAAGACCTGGAAGCTATTGAAAAAATGGGCCGAGGTTTTCATGAAAAATGGTCACTTTTTTCTTTAAAATATTCGCCAAAAATGCAAATTCCACCGGAATCCAATGGGAACTGCTGTCCCTCGTTCAGCCAGTAGAGGACCACATTCGTGCCGAATTTCGAGTCAATCGGTCAAAAGACGACCGTAACCCTAACCCTAGCCCCATAACCCTAACCCTAACCCTAGCCCCATAACCCTAACCCTAACCCTAACCCTAACCCTAACTCCAGCCTTAAGGCAGTCTCATGAAACATTGTCCCTTTTCACTAAAATATTCACCAAAAATACAAATTTCACCGGAATCCAATGGGGACTGCTGTGTCTCGTTCAGCCAGTATAGGAGCACATTTGGGAGCGATTTCGAGTCAATAAGTCCAAAGACCTGGAAGCTATTGAAAAAATGGGCCGAGGTTTTCATGAAAAATGGTCACTTTTTTCTTTAAAATATTCGCCAAAAATACAAATTCCACCGGAATCCAATGGGAACTGCTGTCCCTCGTTCAGCCAGTAGAGGACCACATTCGTGCCGAATTTCGAGTCAATCGGTCAAAAGACGACCGTAACCCTAACGCTAGCCCCATAACCCTAACCCTAACCCTAACCCTAACTCCAGCCTTAAGGCAGTCTCATGAAACATTGTCCCTTTTCACTAAAATATTCACCAAAAATACAAATTTCACCGGAATCCAATGGGAACTGCTGTGTCTCGTTCAGCCAGTATAGGAGCACATTTGGGAGCGATTTCGAGTCAATCGGTCCAAAGACCTGGAAGCTATTGAAAAAATGGGCCGAGGTTTTCATGAAAAATGGTCACTTTTTTCTTTAAAATATTCGCCAAAAATACAAATTCCACCGGAATCCAATGGGAACTGCTGTCCCTCGTTCAGCCAGTAGAGGACCACATTCGTGCCGAATTTCGAGTCAATCGGTCAAAAGACGACCGTAACCCTAACCCTAGCCCCATAACCCTAACCCTAACCCTAACCCTAACCCTAACCCCATAACCCTAACCCTAACCCTAACCCTAACCCTAACTCCAGCCTTAAGGCAGTCTCATGAAACATTGTCCCTTTTCACTAAAATATTCACCAAAAATACAAATTTCACCGGAATCCGATGGGGACTGCTGTGTCTCGTTCAGCCAGTATAGGAGCACATTTGGGAGCGATTTCGAGTCAATCGGTCCAAAGACCTGGAAGCTATTGAAAAAATGGGCCGAGGTTTTCATGAAAAATGGTCACTTTTTTCTTTAAAATATTCGCCAAAAATACAAATTTCACCGGAATCCAATGGGAACTGCTGTGTCTCGTTCAGCCAGTATAGGAGCACATTTGGGAGCGATTTCGAGTCAATCGGTCCAAAGACCTGGAAGCTATTGAAAAAATGGGCCGAGGTTTTCATGAAAAATGGTCACTTTTTTCTTTAAAATATTCGCCAAAAATACAAATTCCACCGGAATCCAATGGGAACTGCTGTCCCTCGTTCAGTCAGTAGAGGACCACATTCGTGCCGAATTTCGAGTCAATCGGTCAAAAGACGACCGTAACCCTAACCCTAGCCCCATAACCCTAACCCTAACCCTAACCCTAACCCTAGCCCCATAACCCTAACCCTAACCCTAACCCTAACCCTAACCCTAACTCCAGCCTTAAGGCAGTCTCATGAAACATTGTCCCTTTTCACTAAAATATTCACCAAAAATACAAATTTCACCGGAATCCAATGGGGACTGCTGTGTCTCGTTCAGCCAGTATAGGAGCACATTTGGGAGCGATTTCGAGTCAATCGGTCCAAAGACCTGGAAGCTATTGAAAAAATGGGCCGAGGTTTTCATGAAAAATGGTCACTTTTTTCTTTAAAATATTCGCCAAAAATACAAATTCCACCGGAATCCAATGGGAACTGCTGTCCCTCGTTCAGCCAGTAGAGGACCACATTCGTGCCGAATTTCGAGTCAATCGGTCAAAAGACGACCGTAACCCTAACCCTAGCCCCATAACCCTAACCCTAACCCTAACCCTAACTCCAGCCTTAAGGCAGTCTCATGAAACATTGTCCCTTTTCACTAAAATATTCACCAAAAATTCAAATTTCACCGGAATCCGATGGGGACTGCTGTGTCTCGTTCAGCCAGTATAGGAGCACATTTGGGAGCGATTTCGAGTCAATCGGTCCAAAGACCTGGAAGCTATTGAAAAAATGGGCCGAGGTTTTCATGAAAAATGGTCACTTTTTTCTTTAAAATATTCGCCAAAAATACAAATTCCACCGGAATCCAATGGGAACTGCTGTCCCTCGTTCAGCCAGTAGAGGACCACATTCGTGCCGAATTTCGAGTCAATCGGTCAAAAGACGACCGTAACCCTAACCCTAGCCCCATAACCCTAACCCTAACCCTAACCCTAACCCTAACTCCAGCCTTAAGGCAGTCTCATGAAACATTGTCCCTTTTCACTAAAATATTCACCAAAAATACAAATTTCACCGGAATCCGATGGGGACTGCTGTGTCTCGTTCAGCCAGTATAGGAGCACATTTGGGAGCGATTTCGAGTCAATCGGTCCAAAGACCTGGAAGCTATTGAAAAAATGGGCCGAGGTTTTCATGAAAAATGGTCACTTTTTTCTTTAAAATATTCGGCAAAAATACAAATTTCACCGGAATCCAATGGGAACTGCTGTGTCTCGTTCAGCCAGTATAGGAGCACATTTGGGAGCGATTTCGAGTCAATCGGTCCAAAGACCTGGAAGCTATTGAAAAAATGGGCCGAGGTTTTCATGAAAAATGGTCACTTTTTTCTTTAAAATATTCGCCAAAAATACAAATTCCACCGGAATCCAATGGGAACTGCTGTCCCTCGTTCAGCCAGTAGAGGACCACATTCGTGCCGAATTTCGAGTCAATCGGTCAAAAGACGACCGTAACCCTAACCCTAGCCCCATAACCCTAACCCTAACCCTAACCCTAACCCTAACCCTAGCCCCATAACCCTAACCCTAACCCTAACCCTAACCCTAACCCTAACTCCAGCCTTAAGGCAGTCTCATGAAACATTGTCCCTTTTCACTAAAATATTCACCAAAAATACAAATTTCACCGGAATCCAATGGGGACTGCTGTGTCTCGTTCAGCCAGTATAGGAGCACATTTGGGAGCGATTTCGAGTCAATCGGTCCAAAGACCTGGAAGCTATTGAAAAAATGGGCCGAGGTTTTCATGAAAAATGGTCACTTTTTTCTTTAAAATATTCGCCAAAAATACAAATTCCACCGGAATCCAATGGGAACTGCTGTCCCTCGTTCAGCCAGTAGAGGACCACATTCGTGCCGAATTTCGAGTCAATCGGTCAAAAGACGACCGTAACCCTAACCCTAGCCCCATAACCCTAACCCTAACCCTAACCCTAACTCCAGCCTTAAGGCAGTCTCATGAAACATTGTCCCTTTTCACTAAAATATTCACCAAAAATTCAAATTTCACCGGAATCCGATGGGGACTGCTGTGTCTCGTTCAGCCAGTATAGGAGCACATTTGGGAGCGATTTCGAGTCAATCGGTCCAAAGACCTGGAAGCTATTGAAAAAATGGGCCGAGGTTTTCATGAAAAATGGTCACTTTTTTCTTTAAAATATTCGCCAAAAATACAAATTTCACCGGAATCCAATGGGAACTGCTGTGTCTCGTTCAGCCAGTATAGGAGCACATTTGGGAGCGATTTCGAGTCAATCGGTCCAAAGACCTGGAAGCTATTGAAAAAATGGGCCGAGGTTTTCATGAAAAATGGTCACTTTTTTCTTTAAAATATTCGCCAAAAATACAAATTCCACCGGAATCCAATGGGAACTGCTGTCCCTCGTTCAGCCAGTAGAGGACCACATTCGTGCCGAATTTCGAGTCAATCGGTCAAAAGACGACCGTAACCCTAACCCTAGCCCCATAACCCTAACCCTAACCCTAACCCTAACCCTAACTCCAGCCTTAAGGCAGTCTCATGAAACATTGTCCCTTTTCACTAAAATATTCGCCAAAAATACAAATTTCACCGGAATCCAATGGGAACTGCTGTGTCTCGTTCAGCCAGTATAGGAGCACATTTGGGAGCGATTTCGAGTCAATCGGTCCAAAGACCTGGAAGCTATTGAAAAAATGGGCCGAGGTTTTCATGAAAAATGGTCACTTTTTTCTTTAAAATATTCGCCAAAAATACAAATTTCACCGGAATCCAATGGGAACTGCTGTGTCTCGTTCAGCCAGTATAGGAGCACATTTGGGAGCGATTTCGAGTCAATCGGTCCAAAGACCTGGAAGCTATTGAAAAAATGGGCCGAGGTTTTCATGAAAAATGGTCACTTTTTTCTTTAAAATATTCGGCAAAAATACAAATTTCACCGGAATCCAATGGGAACTGCTGTGTCTCGTTCAGCCAGTATAGGAGCACATTTGGGAGCGATTTCGAGTCAATCGGTCCAAAGACCTGGAAGCTATTGAAAAAATGGGCCGAGGTTTTCATGAAAAATGGTCACTTTTTTCTTTAAAATATTCGCCAAAAATACAAATTCCACCGGAATCCAATGGGAACTGCTGTCCCTCGTTCAGCCAGTAGAGGACCACATTCGTGCCGAATTTCGAGTCAATCGGTCAAAAGACGACCGTAACCCTAACCCTAGCCCCATAACCCTAACCCTAACCCTAACCCTAACCCTAACTCCAGCCTTAAGGCAGTCTCATGAAACATTGTCCCTTTTCACTAAAATATTCGCCAAAAATACAAATTTCACCGGAATCCAATGGGAACTGCTGTGTCTCGTTCAGCCAGTATAGGAGCACATTTGGGAGCGATTTCGAGTCAATCGGTCCAAAGACCTGGAAGCTATTGAAAAAATGGGCCGAGGTTTTCATGAAAAATGGTCACTTTTTTCTTTAAAATATTCGCCAAAAATGCAAATTCCACCGGAATCCAATGGGAACTGCTGTCCCTCGTTCAGCCAGTATAGGACCACATTCGTGCCGAATTTCGAGTCAATCGGTCAAAAGACGACCGTAACCCTAACCCTAGCCCCATAACCCTAACCCTAACCCTAACCCTAACCCTAGCCCCATAACCCTAACCCTAACCCTAACCCTAACCCTAACCCTAACTCCAGCCTTAAGGCAGTCTCATGAAACATTGTCCCTTTTCACTAAAATATTCACCAAAAATACAAATTTCACCGGAATCCGATGGGGACTGCTGTGTCTCGTTCAGCCAGTATAGGAGCACATTTGGGAGCGATTTCGAGTCAATCGGTCCAAAGACCTGGAAGCTATTGAAAAAATGGTCCGAGGTTTTCATGAAAAATGGTCACTTTTTTCTTTAAAATATTCGGCAAAAATACAAATTTCACCGGAATCCAATGGGAACTGCTGTGTCTCGTTCAGCCAGTATAGGAGCACATTTGGGAGCGATTTCGAGTCAATCGGTCCAAAGACCTGGAAGCTATTGAAAAAATGGGCCGAGGTTTTCATGAAAAATGGTCACTTTTTTCTTTAAAATATTCGCCAAAAATACAAATTCCACCGGAATCCAATGGGAACTGCTGTCCCTCGTTCAGCCAGTAGAGGACCACATTCGTGCCGAATTTCGAGTCAATCGGTCAAAAGACGACCGTAACCCTAACCCTAGCCCCATAACCCTAACCCTAACCCTAACCCTAACCCTAGCCCCATAACCCTAACCCTAACCCTAACCCTAACCCTAACCCTAACTCCAGCCTTAAGGCAGTCTCATGAAACATTGTCCCTTTTCACTAAAATATTCACCAAAAATACAAATTTCACCGGAATCCGATGGGGACTGCTGTGTCTCGTTCAGCCAGTATAGGAGCACATTTGGGAGCGATTTCGAGTCAATCGGTCCAAAGACCTGGAAGCTATTGAAAAAATGGGCCGAGGTTTTCATGAAAAATGGTCACTTTTTTCTTTAAAATATTCGCCAAAAATGCAAATTCCACCGGAATCCAATGGGAACTGCTGTCCCTCGTTCAGCCAGTAGAGGACCACATTCGTGCCGAATTTCGAGTCAATCGGTCAAAAGACGACCGTAACCCTAACCCTAGCCCCATAACCCTAACCCTAACCCTAACCCTAACCCTAGCCCCATAACCCTAACCCTAACCCTAACCCTAACCGTAACCCTAACCCTAACTCCAGCCTTAAGGCAGTCTCATGAAACATTGTCCCTTTTCACTAAAATATTCACCAAAAATACAAATTTCACCGGAATCCGATGGGGACTGCTGTGTCTTGTTCAGCCAGTATAGGAGCACATTTGGGAGCGATTTCGAGTCAATCGGTCCAAAGACCTGGAAGCTATTGAAAAAATGGGCCGAGGTTTTCATGAAAAATGGTCACTTTTTTCTTTAAAATATTCGCCAAAAATACAAATTCCACCGGAATCCAATGGGAACTGCTGTCCCTCGTTCAGCCAGTAGAGGACCACATTCGTGCCGAATTTCGAGTCAATCGGTCAAAAGACGACCGTAACCCTAACCCTAGCCCCATAACCCTAACCCTAACCCTAACCCTAACCCTAGCCCCATAACCCTAACCCTAACCCTAACCCTAACCCTAACTCCAGCCTTAAGGCAGTCTCATGAAACATTGTCCCTTTTCACTAAAATATTCACCAAAAATACAAATTTCACCGGAATCCGATGGGGACTGCTGTGTCTCGTTCAGCCAGTATAGGAGCACATTTGGGAGCGATTTCGAGTCAATCGGTCCAAAGACCTGGAAGCTATTGAAAAAATGGGCCGAGGTTTTCATGAAAAATGGTCACTTTTTTCTTTAAAATATTCGCCAAAAATGCAAATTCCACCGGAATCCAATGGGAACTGCTGTCCCTCGTTCAGCCAGTAGAGGACCACATTCGTGCCGAATTTCGAGTCAATCGGTCAAAAGACGACCGTAACCCTAACCCTAGCCCCATAACCCTAACCCTAACCCTAACCCTAACCCTAGCCCCATAACCCTAACCCTAACCCTAACCCTAACCGTAACCCTAACCCTAACTCCAGCCTTAAGGCAGTCTCATGAAACATTGTCCCTTTTCACTAAAATATTCACCAAAAATACAAATTTCACCGGAATCCGATGGGGACTGCTGTGTCTTGTTCAGCCAGTATAGGAGCACATTTGGGAGCGATTTCGAGTCAATCGGTCCAAAGACCTGGAAGCTATTGAAAAAATGGGCCGAGGTTTTCATGAAAAATGGTCACTTTTTTCTTTAAAATATTCGCCAAAAATACAAATTTCACCGGAATCCAATGGGAACTGCTGTGTCTCGTTCAGCCAGTATAGGAGCACATTTGGGAGCGATTTCGAGTCAATCGGTCCAAAGACCTGGAAGCTATTGAAAAAATGGGCCGAGGTTTTCATGAAAAATGGTCACTTTTTTCTTTAAAATATTCGCCAAAAATACAAATTTCACCGGAATCCAATGGGAACTGCTGTCCCTCGTTCAGCCAGTAGAGGACCACATTCGTGCCGAATTTCGAGTCAATCGGTCAAAAGACGACCGTAACCCTAACCCTAGCCCCATAACCCTAACCCTAACCCTAACCCTAACCCTAACCCTAACTCCAGCCTTAAGGCAGTCTCATGAAACATTGTCCCTTTTCACTAAAATATTCACCAAAAATACAAATTTCACCGGAATCCGATGGGGACTGCTGTGTCTCGTTCAGCCAGTATAGGAGCACATTTGGGAGCGATTTCGAGTCAATCGGTCCAAAGACCTGGAAGCTATTGAAAAAATGGGCCGAGGTTTTCATGAAAAATGGTCACTTTTTTCTTTAAAATATTCGGCAAAAATACAAATTTCACCGGAATCCAATGGGAACTGCTGTGTCTCGTTCAGCCAGTATAGGAGCACATTTGGGAGCGATTTCGAGTCAATCGGTCCAAAGACCTGGAAGCTATTGAAAAAATGGGCCGAGGTTTTCATGAAAAATGGTCACTTTTTTCTTTAAAATATTTGCCAAAAATACAAATTCCACCGGAATCCAATGGGAACTGCTGTCCCTCGTTCAGCCAGTAGAGGACCACATTCGTGCCGAATTTCGAGTCAATCGGTCAAAAGACGACCGTAACCCTAACCCTAGCCCCATAACCCTAACCCTAACCCTAACCCTAACCCTAGCCCCATAACCCTAACCCTAACCCTAACCCTAACTCCAGCCTTAAGGCAGTCTCATGAAACATTGTCCCTTTTCACTAAAATATTCACCAAAAATACAAATTTCACCGGAATCCGATGGGGACTGCTGTGTCTCGTTCAGCCAGTATAGGAGCACATTTGGGAGCGATTTCGAGTCAATCGGTCCAAAGACCTGGAAGCTATTGAAAAAATGGGCCGAGGTTTTCATGAAAAATGGTCACTTTTTTCTTTAAAATATTCGCCAAAAATACAAATTTCACCGGAATCCAATGGGAACTGCTGTGTCTCGTTCAGCCAGTATAGGAGCACATTTGGGAGCGATTTCGAGTCAATCGGTCCAAAGACCTGGAAGCTATTGAAAAAATGGGCCGAGGTTTTCATGAAAAATGGTCACTTTTTTCTTTAAAATATTCGCCAAAAATACAAATTCCACCGGAATCCAATGGGAACTGCTGTCCCTCGTTCAGCCAGTAGAGGACCACATTCGTGCCGAATTTCGAGTCAATCGGTCAAAAGACGACCGTAACCCTAACCCTAGCCCCATAACCCTAACCCTAACCCTAACCCTAACCCTAGCCCCATAACCCTAACCCTAACCCTAACCCTAACTCCAGCCTTAAGGCAGTCTCATGAAACATTGTCCCTTTTCACTAAAATATTCACCAAAAATACAAATTTCACCGGAATCCGATGGGGACTGCTGTGTCTCGTTCAGCCAGTATAGGAGCACATTTGGGAGCGATTTCGAGTCAATCGGTCCAAAGACCTGGAAGCTATTGAAAAAATGGGCCGAGGTTTTCATGAAAAATGGTCACTTTTTTCTTTAAAATATTCGCCAAAAATACAAATTCCACCGGAATCCAATGGGAACTGCTGTGTCTCGTTCAGCCAGTAGAGGACCACATTCGTGCCGAATTTCGAGTCAATCGGTCAAAAGACGACCGTAACCCTAACCCTAGCCCCATAACCCTAACCCTAACCCTAACCCTAACCCTAGCCCCATAACCCTAACCCTAACCCTAACCCTAACTCCAGCCTTAAGGCAGTCTCATGAAACATTGTCCCTTTTCACTAAAATATTCACCAAAAATACAAATTTCACCGGAATCCGATGGGGACTGCTGTGTCTCGTTCAGCCAGTATAGGAGCACATTTGGGAGCGATTTCGAGTCAATCGGTCCAAAGACCTGGAAGCTATTGAAAAAATGGGCCGAGGTTTTCATGAAAAATGGTCACTTTTTTCTTTAAAATATTCGCCAAAAATACAAATTCCACCGGAATCCAATGGGAACTGCTGTCCCTCGTTCAGCCAGTAGAGGACCACATTCGTGCCGAATTTCGAGTCAATCGGTCAAAAGACGACCGTAACCCTAACCCTAGCCCCATAACCCTAACCCTAACCCTAACCCTAACCCTAACCCTAGCCCCATAACCCTAACCCTAACCCTAACCCTAACTCCAGCTTTAAGGCAGTCTCATGAAACATTGTCCCTTTTCACTAAAATATTCACCAAAAATACAAATTTCACCGGAATCCGATGGGGACTGCTGTGTCTCGTTCAGCCAGTATAGGAGCACATTTGGGAGCGATTTCGAGTCAATCGGTCCAAAGACCTGGAAGCTATTGAAAAAATGGGCCGAGGTTTTCATGAAAAATGGTCACTTTTTTCTTTAAAATATTCGCCAAAAATACAAATTTCACCGGAATCCAATGGGAACTGCTGTGTCTCGTTCAGCCAGTATAGGAGCACATTTGGGAGCGATTTCGAGTCAATCGGTCCAAAGACCTGGAAGCTATTGAAAAAATGGGCTGAGGTTTTCATGAAAAATGGTCACTTTTTTCTTTAAAATATTCGCCAAAAATACAAATTCCACCGGAATCCAATGGGAACTGCTGTCCCTCGTTCAGCCAGTAGAGGACCACATTCGTGCCGAATTTCGAGTCAATCGGTCAAAAGACGACCGTAACCCTAACCCTAGCCCCATAACCCTAACCCTAACCCTAACCCTAGCCCCATAACCCTAACCCTAACCCTAACCCTAACCCTAACCCTAACTCCAGCCTTAAGGCAGTCTCATGAAACATTGTCCCTTTTCACTAAAATATTCACCAAAAATACAAATTTCACCGGAATCCGATGGGGACTGCTGTGTCTCGTTCAGCCAGTATAGGAGCACATTTGGGAGCGATTTCGAGTCAATCGGTCCAAAGACCTGGAAGCTATTGAAAAAATGGGCCGAGGTTTTCATGAAAAATGGTCACTTTTTTCTTTAAAATATTCGCCAAAAATACAAATTCCACCGGAATCCAATGGGAACTGCTGTGTCTCGTTCAGCCAGTAGAGGACCACATTCGTGCCGAATTTCGAGTCAATCGGTCAAAAGACGACCGTAACCCTAACCCTAGCCCCATAACCCTAACCCTAACCCTAACCCTAACCCTAGCCCCATAACCCTAACCCTAACCCTAACCCTAACTCCAGCCTTAAGGCAGTCTCATGAAACATTGTCCCTTTTCACTAAAATATTCACCAAAAATACAAATTTCACCGGAATCCGATGGGGACTGCTGTGTCTCGTTCAGCCAGTATAGGAGCACATTTGGGAGCGATTTCGAGTCAATCGGTCCAAAGACCTGGAAGCTATTGAAAAAATGGGCCGAGGTTTTCATGAAAAATGGTCACTTTTTTCTTTAAAATATTCGCCAAAAATACAAATTCCACCGGAATCCAATGGGAACTGCTGTCCCTCGTTCAGCCAGTAGAGGACCACATTCGTGCCGAATTTCGAGTCAATCGGTCAAAAGACGACCGTAACCCTAACCCTAGCCCCATAACCCTAACCCTAACCCTAACCCTAACCCTAACCCTAGCCCCATAACCCTAACCCTAACCCTAACCCTAACTCCAGCTTTAAGGCAGTCTCATGAAACATTGTCCCTTTTCACTAAAATATTCACCAAAAATACAAATTTCACCGGAATCCGATGGGGACTGCTGTGTCTCGTTCAGCCAGTATAGGAGCACATTTGGGAGCGATTTCGAGTCAATCGGTCCAAAGACCTGGAAGCTATTGAAAAAATGGGCCGAGGTTTTCATGAAAAATGGTCACTTTTTTCTTTAAAATATTCGCCAAAAATACAAATTTCACCGGAATCCAATGGGAACTGCTGTGTCTCGTTCAGCCAGTATAGGAGCACATTTGGGAGCGATTTCGAGTCAATCGGTCCAAAGACCTGGAAGCTATTGAAAAAATGGGCCGAGGTTTTCATGAAAAATGGTCACTTTTTTCTTTAAAATATTCGCCAAAAATACAAATTCCACCGGAATCCAATGGGAACTGCTGTCCCTCGTTCAGCCAGTAGAGGACCACATTCGTGCCGAATTTCGAGTCAATCGGTCAAAAGACGACCGTAACCCTAACCCTAGCCCCATAACCCTAACCCTAACCCTAACCCTAGCCCCATAACCCTAACCCTAACCCTAACCCTAACTCCAGCCTTAAGGCAGTCTCATGAAACATTGTCCCTTTTCACTAAAATATTCACCAAAAATACAAATTTCACCGGAATCCGATGGGGACTGCTGTGTCTCGTTCAGCCAGTATAGGAGCACATTTGGGAGCGATTTCGAGTCAATCGGTCCAAAGACCTGGAAGCTATTGAAAAAATGGGCCGAGGTTTTCATGAAAAATGGTCACTTTTTTCTTTAAAATATTCGCCAAAAATACAAATTTCACCGGAATCCAATGGGAACTGCTGTGTCTCGTTCAGCCAGTACAGGAGCACATTTGGGAGCGATTTCGAGTCAATCGGTCCAAAGACCTGGAAGCTATTGAAAAAATGGGCCGAGGTTTTCATGAAAAATGGTCACTTTTTTCTTTAAAATATTCGCCAAAAATACAAATTCCACCGGAATCCAATGGGAACTGCTGTCCCTCGTTCAGCCAGTAGAGGACCACATTCGTGCCGAATTTCGAGTCAATCGGTCAAAAGACGACCGTAACCCTAACCCTAGCCCCATAACCCTAACCCTAACCCTAACCCTAACCCTAGCCCCATAACCCTAACCCTAACCCTAACCCTAACCCTAACTCCAGCCTTAAGGCAGTCTCATGAAACATTGTCCCTTTTCACTAAAATATTCACCAAAAATACAAATTTCACCGGAATCCGATGGGGACTGCTGTGTCTCGTTCAGCCAGTATAGGAGCACATTTGGGAGCGATTTCGAGTCAATCGGTCCAAAGACCTGGAAGCTATTGAAAAAATGGGCCGAGGTTTTCATGAAAAATGGTCACTTTTTTCTTTAAAATATTCGCCAAAAATGCAAATTCCACCGGAATCCAATGGGAACTGCTGTCCCTCGTTCAGCCAGTAGAGGACCACATTCGTGCCGAATTTCGAGTCAATCGGTCAAAAGACGACCGTAACCCTAACCCTAGCCCCATAACCCTAACCCTAACCCTAACCCTAGCCCCATAACCCTAACCCTAACCCTAACCCTAACCCTAACTCCAGCCTTAAGGCAGTCTCATGAAACATTGTCCCTTTTCACTAAAATATTCACCAAAAATACAAATTTCACCGGAATCCGATGGGGACTGCTGTGTCTCGTTCAGCCAGTATAGGAGCACATTTGGGAGCGATTTCGAGTCAATCGGTCCAAAGACCTGGAAGCTATTGAAAAAATGGGCCGAGGTTTTCATGAAAAATGGTCACTTTTTTCTTTAAAATATTCGCCAAAAATACAAATTTCACCGGAATCCAATGGGAACTGCTGTGTCTCGTTCAGCCAGTATAGGAGCACATTTGGGAGCGATTTCGAGTCAATCGGTCCAAAGACCTGGAAGCTATTGAAAAAATGGGCCGAGGTTTTCATGAAAAATGGTCACTTTTTTCTTTAAAATATTCGCCAAAAATACAAATTCCACCGGAATCCAATGGGAACTGCTGTCCCTCGTTCAGCCAGTAGAGGACCACATTCGTGCCGAATTTCGAGTCAATCGGTCAAAAGACGACCGTAACCCTAACCCTAGCCCCATAACCCTAACCCTAACCCTAACCCTAACCCTAGCCCCATAACCCTAACCCTAACCCTAACCCTAACCCTAACCCTAACCCTAACTCCAGCCTTAAGGCAGTCTCATGAAACATTGTCCCTTTTCACTAAAATATTCACCAAAAATACAAATTTCACCGGAATCCGATGGGGACTGCTGTGTCTCGTTCAGCCAGTATAGGAGCACATTTGGGAGCCATTTCGAGTCAATCGGTCCAAAGACCTGGAAGCTATTGAAAAAATGGGCCGAGGTTTTCATGAAAAATGGTCACTTTTTTCTTTAAAATATTCGCCAAAAATACAAATTCCACCGGAATCCAATGGGAACTGCTGTCCCTCGTTCAGCCAGTAGAGGACCACATTCGTGCCGAATTTCGAGTCAATCGGTCAAAAGACGACCGTAACCCTAACCCTAGCCCCATAACCCTAACCCTAACCCTAACCCTAACCCTAACTCCAGCCTTAAGGCAGTCTCATGAAACATTGTCCCTTTTCACTAAAATATTCACCAAAAATACAAATTTCACCGGAATCCAATGGGAACTGCTGTGTCTCGTTCAGCCAGTATAGGAGCACATTTGGGAGTGATTTCGAGTCAATCGGTCCAAAGACCTGGAAGCTATTGAAAAAATGGGCCGAGGTTTTCATGAAAAATGGTCACTTTTTTCTTTAAAATATTCGCCAAAAATGCAAATTCCACCGGAATCCAATGGGAACTGCTGTCCCTCGTTCAGCCAGTAGAGGACCACATTCGTGCCGAATTTCGAGTCAATCGGTCAAAAGACGACCGTAACCCTAACCCTAGCCCCATAACCCTAACCCTAACCCTAACCCTAGCCCCAAAACCCTAACCCTAACCCTAACCCTAACCCTAACCCTAACCCTAACTCCAGCCTTAAGGCAGTCTCATGAAACATTGTCCCTTTTCACTAAAATATTCACCAAAAATACAAATTTCACCGGAATCCGATGGGGACTGCTGTGTCTCGTTCAGCCAGTATAGGAGCACATTTGGGAGCGATTTCGAGTCAATCGGTCCAAAGACCTGGAAGCTATTGAAAAAATGGGCAGAGGTTTTCATGAAAAATGGTCACTTTTTTCTTTAAAATATTCGCCAAAAATACAAATTCCACCGGAATCCAATGGGAACTGCTGTCCCTCGTTCAGCCAGTAGAGGACCACATTCGTGCCGAATTTCGAGTCAATCGGTCAAAAGACGACCGTAACCCTAACCCTAGCCCCATAACCCTAACCCTAACCCTAACCCTTACCCTAGCCCCATAACCCTAACCCTAACCCTAACCCTAACCCTAACTCCAGCCTTAAGGCAGTCTCATGAAACATTGTCCCTTTTCACTAAAATATTCACCAAAAATACAAATTTCACCGGAATCCGATGGGGACTGCTGTGTCTCGTTCAGCCAGTATAGGAGCACATTTGGGAGCGATTTCGAGTCAATCGGTCCAAAGACCTGGAAGCTATTGAAAAAATGGGCCGAGGTTTTCATGAAAAATGGTCACTTTTTTCTTTAAAATATTCGCCAAAAATACAAATTCCACCGGAATCCAATGGGAACTGCTGTCCCTCGTTCAGCCAGTATAGGAGCACATTTGGGAGCGATTTCGAGTCAATCGGTCCAAAGACCTGGAAGCTATTGAAAAAATGGGCCGAGGTTTTCATGAGAAATGGTCACTTTTTTCTTTAAAATATTCGCCAAAAATGCAAATTCCACCGGAATCCAATGGGAACTGCTGTCCCTCGTTCAGCCAGTAGAGGACCACATTCGTGCCGAATTTCGAGTCAATCGGTCAAAAGACGACCGTAACCCTAACCCTAGCCCCATAACCCTAACCCTAACCCTAGCCCCATAACCCTAACCCTAACCCTAACCCTAACCCTAACTCCAGCCTTAAGGCAGTCTCATGAAACATTGTCCCTTTTCACTAAAATATTCACCAAAAATACAAATTTCACCGGAATCCGATGGGGACTGCTGTGTCTCGTTCAGCCAGTATAGGAGCACATTTGGGAGCGATTTCGAGTCAATCGGTCCAAAGACCTGGAAGCTATTGAAAAAATGGGCCGAGGTTTTCATGAAAAATGGTCACTTTTTTCTTTAAAATATTCGCCAAAAATACAAATTTCACCGGAATCCAATGGGAACTGCTGTGTCTCGTTCAGCCAGTATAGGAGCACATTTGGGAGCGATTTCGAGTCAATCGGTCCAAAGACCTGGAAGCTATTGAAAAAATGGGCCGAGGTTTTCATGAAAAATGGTCACTTTTTTCTTTAAAATATTCGCCAAAAATGCAAATTCCACCGGAATCCAATGGGAACTGCTGTCCCTCGTTCAGCCAGTAGAGGACCACATTCGTGCCGAATTTCGAGTCAATCGGTCAAAAGACGACCGTAACCCTAACCCTAGCCCCATAACCCTAACCCTAACCCTAACCCTAACCCTAGCCCCATAACCCTAACCCTAACCCTAACTCCAGCCTTAAGGCAGTCTCATGAAACATTGTCCCTTTTCACTAAAATATTCACCAAAAATACAAATTTCACCGGAATCCGATGGGGACTGCTGTGTCTCGTTCAGCCAGTATAGGAGCACATTTGGGAGCGATTTCGAGTCAATCGGTCCAAAGACCTGGAAGCTATTGAAAAAATGGGCCGAGGTTTTCATGAAAAATGGTCACTTTTTTCTTTAAAATATTCGCCAAAAATACAAATTTCACCGGAATCCAATGGGAACTGCTGTGTCTCGTTCAGCCAGTATAGGAGCACATTTGGGAGCGATTTCGAGTCAATCGGTCCAAAGACCTGGAAGCTATTGAAAAAATGGGCCGAGGTTTTCATGAAAAATGGTCACTTTTTTCTTTAAAATATTCGCCAAAAATACAAATTCCACCGGAATCCAATGGGAACTGCTGTCCCTCGTTCAGCCAGTAGAGGACCACATTCGTGCCGAATTTCGAGTCAATCGGTCAAAAGACGACCGTAACCCTAACCCTAGCCCCATAACCCTAACCCTAACCCTAACCCTAGCCCCATAACCCTAACCCTAACCCTAACCCTAACCCTAACCCTAACTCCAGCCTTAAGGCAGTCTCATGAAACATTGTCCCTTTTCACTAAAATATTCACCAAAAATACAAATTTCACCGGAATCCGATGGGGACTGCTGTGTCTCGTTCAGCCAGTATAGGAGCACATTTGGGAGCGATTTCGAGTCAATCGGTCCAAAGACCTGGAAGCTATTGAAAAAATGGGCCGAGGTTTTCATGAAAAATGGTCACTTTTTTCTTTAAAATATTCGCCAAAAATACAAATTTCACCGGAATCCAATGGGAACTGCTGTGTCTCGTTCAGCCAGTATAGGAGCACATTTGGGAGCGATTTCGAGTCAATCGGTCCAAAGACCTGGAAGCTATTGAAAAAATGGGCCGAGGTTTTCATGAAAAATGGTCACTTTTTTCTTTAAAATATTCGCCAAAAATACAAATTCCACCGGAATCCAATGGGAACTGCTGTCCCTCGTTCAGCCAGTAGAGGACCACATTCGTGCCGAATTTCGAGTCAATCGGTCCAAAGACCTGGAAGCTATTGAAAAAATGGGCCGAGGTTTTCATGAAAAATGGTCACTTTTTTCTTTAAAATATTCGCCAAAAATACAAATTTCACCGGAATCCAATGGGAACTGCTGTGTCTCGTTCAGCCAGTATAGGAGCACATTTGGGAGCGATTTCGAGTCAATCGGTCCAAAGACCTGGAAGCTATTGAAAAAATGGGCCGAGGTTTTCATGAAAAATGGTCACTTTTTTCTTTAAAATATTCGCCCAAAAATACAAATTCCACCGGAATCCAATGGGAACTGCTGTCCCTCGTTCAGCCAGTAGAGGACCACATTCGTGCCGAATTTCGAGTCAATCGGTCAAAAGACGACCGTAACCCTAACCCTAGCCCCATAACCCTAACCCTAACCCTAACCCTAACCCTAGCCCCATAACCCTAACCCTAACCCTAACCCTAACCCTAACTCCAGCCTTAAGGCAGTCTCATGAAACATTGTCCCTTTTCACTAAAATATTCACCAAAAATACAAATTTCACCGGAATCCGATGGGGACTGCTGTGTCTCGTTCAGCCAGTATAGGAGCACATTTGGGAGCGATTTCGAGTCAATCGGTCCAAAGACCTGGAAGCTATTGAAAAAATGGGCCGAGGTTTTCATGAAAAATGGTCACTTTTTTCTTTAAAATATTCGCCAAAAATACAAATTTCACCGGAATCCAATGGGAACTGCTGTGTCTCGTTCAGCCAGTATAGGAGCACATTTGGGAGCGATTTCGAGTCAATCGGTCCAAAGACCTGGAAGCTATTGAAAAAATGGGCCGAGGTTTTCATGAAAAATGGTCACTTTTTTCTTTAAAATATTCGCCAAAAATACAAATTCCACCGGAATCCAATGGGAACTGCTGTCCCTCGTTCAGCCAGTAGAGGACCACATTCGTGCCGAATTTCGAGTCAATCGGTCAAAAGACGACCGTAACCCTAACCCTAGCCCCATAACCCTAACCCTAACCCTAACCCTTACCCTAGCCCCATAACCCTAACCCAAACCCTAACCCTAACCCTAACTCCAGCCTTAAGGCAGTCTCATGAAACATTGTCCCTTTTCACTAAAATATTCACCAAAAATACAAATTTCACCGGAATCCGATGGGGACTGCTGTGTCTCGTTCAGCCAGTATAGGAGCACATTTGGGAGCGATTTCGAGTCAATCGGTCCAAAGACCTGGAAGCTATTGAAAAAATGGGCCGAGGTTTTCATGAAAAATGGTCACTTTTTTCTTTAAAATATTCGCCAAAAATACAAATTCCACCGGAATCCAATGGGAACTGCTGTCCCTCGTTCAGCCAGTATAGGAGCACATTTGGGAGCGATTTCGAGTCAATCGGTCCAAAGACCTGGAAGCTATTGAAAAAATGGGCCGAGGTTTTCATGAGAAATGGTCACTTTTTTCTTTAAAATATTCGCCAAAAATGCAAATTCCACCGGAATCCAATGGGAACTGCTGTCCCTCGTTCAGCCAGTAGAGGACCACATTCGTGCCGAATTTCGAGTCAATCGGTCAAAAGACGACCGTAACCCTAACCCTAGCCCCATAACCCTAACCCTAACCCTAACCCTAGCCCCATAACCCTAACCCTAACCCTAACCCTAACCCTAACTCCAGCCTTAAGGCAGTCTCATGAAACATTGTCCCTTTTCACTAAAATATTCACCAAAAATACAAATTTCACCGGAATCCGATGGGGACTGCTGTGTCTCGTTCAGCCAGT